>NC_142173.1:50515649-50577588 GCF_029865625.1 Vigna umbellata | reverse complement strand
AAAACATTAGAACACGCTTAAGGCTAAGGAAGTGGATGATGGAAATTTTTCTGGTGTGTCTCCAATAATCTCTATAGGGTGAAAATGCCATGTCTAGCCCATTATAGGAAAGTTTCATTGAGCTTAGGAGAGAGGGTCGGCCACAGAAGGCAAGGTCCTGGGTTTTCATTACCTCCTTGGCTAGTTTTGGTGAGGAGATAACAATGGCAGGCCTTGAACCCAGTTGAAGAGAAAAGATGGGACCGTATTTTTTGGAGAGTTCATATAGCTTCAAACAAAGGGTAGAACTATCGAGTAGATAAAGATTGCCAATCAAAGGAAGACCTCTAGGGCCTGGTGGAAAGGTTGGTTTCTTAGATGTTTTGCGTATTCGTAAGAGGAATAATAGCAAGATGGGGAAAGCTAAAAGAACAAACGGTAACATTTTTTCCATGAACGATTAGAAAATGAGAGAGAGAACAAGAGTTTTCGTTGCAGTGGGATGAGATTTGCTTGATCAAGTGGGTAAATATATATGTGTATGAATTCCCTCGTTCCGTTTTGGTAAAACAATTACGTTCAGTTGATTATTAATGTGGTTAACGTCAATAACATCTTTATGTTGTAGCTTCTTAAGAAAAAACAGAGAGAAAAGATTCTGAACTTCAAAATGTGGTGAAAAGGCAAAATACTATTAGAGGGTAGTTGTTTATCTAACGCTTTTGCGAGATGTTTATGTCATCTTGTTTCCTCGTTGTTTTGGCTCTTTTTAATGATTTGACTTTCATGTTTAATTTATGATGTAAAATGTTTCATTGGCTATGTACAAATCAGTCCATGCCATGATGTGATTTAGAAATGGAGATGTGACTCGTTTGTGAAATGTATGCATCGTTATCATGCTGATCCTGCACGAACCAAAGAATTATTCTTGATGAGTCAGGCAATTAATACAAGTCTATTCAATTTGTAAGGAATCACTGAGGACTCTACAACTATAAAGCATAACACATAGTAAGAAAGTAATTCAGAATTCTTTCGGGTATATGGATACAGTCTTCTTCTTAGTGGGAGTTCTTTCACTTTTAGTTTTCAAGTTGATTTCTTGTTCGTTAATACCAATCGATGAATATTTATTAGAGGTCTTTCGATTTCAAAATCAGTTTGGTTCGATTAGCAAGGATAATAGATGTGTAATTAATGTATTAATGTATAATCTACTATTTTATCTCGAATTTCTATTTACTTTTTGATGGACTTTTGATTAGGATCGGCTTAATTACGATACAAACATGTCTACTCATGATTAAGCTTTTAAACAAAATGATTTGGAATTAATCCCCTTCGGCTTGACTATTCGGTCTCTAAGATACTTCGACCATTCGTCTGATTGGAATGGATGTCACTAACTGTCTAACTAAGAATTAACCAAACAAGACATTGTACACCGACATCCCAAGCCCTCACACTATATAAGTTGCAAAGGGGTTCTATACTTTGGTTGCTCGATGTTGTATCGTCTTTTATATTTTTCATTTGTGTTGAATTATCACCATTGAGGGAGACAGTTGTGACGCTTCTTTTGGTTTTGTCTCTTTTTAGACAAATAGCGTTTAACTTGTTTAAGCTTTCTTTTAATGTTTATATTTTTATGTCTTTTAAGATATTTTGTCAGAGACATTGTCTCGACCTATTCTGTTTTCGACAGCTACGTTGAGTACCTTTTTCAGGTATCATCAAGTGTTTGACTTCAACTCTCTTAGACGCTTTAGGCATAACAACTCCTGGAGCATTCCATACCACGATCATCATTGTAGATATACCACCACCATGACTATCCTAGTTATAAACAAACCATGAGCATCACTAAACCATAAACATCATAGTGGAAAGAGTCAGTCTCACTCCTGTACCCTACCTCATCGACTGTAGCTGCTCCCACAGCCCAATATGAAAATTCTCCATAGGTACATTCGACTAGTCCCGCGTTCCAGCTAAGGAACATGCAATCTTGCCACACAAGGACAAGGAAGACACTTTCACCCCACACAAGGAAGGTTCAATATCCGAATAACCTTTCCAATGCACACAAGGAAAAAGGAAGCACATATCCATAGATAGCACCAGAAATTACTAGCTACAACAAGTAAACTTTATCCTCCACTCTTCATGCTCATCATTCACCTATTCAGATACACCACAACACTCACTCATACTCCAATCTCAACTATAGGTCAAACCTAACTCTAAACACAAGAACTATTCTCATTCTCTGCTTAACATTATTCAACTCTCAACATCTAAAGTCCTTTTTAAAAATCCAATGTGAACTCAATATGGACCCGATGTGAATTCCACTTGAACAATATTTCACAAACACATACCACACAACATCAAGCACTCCCCTTGAAAAATATCGAAAGAACTTGTTAACATAACCAAGCAACATGACCACGTCCTAAACAAACACGACAACATACCCAACCCACACAGCAATAATCTGGATACACATCGAAATAATAAAGTAATAGTCACACACTCAAACTATATAGCAACAGTCTAAAATCACAAAAAAAAATAGAACCAGTCCAACAACCATTTCAAACATATACATATTGTCATGTTATACCAATCACACTACAAAACTCTACAATTTTTCGTAAAATAATACATCAAATTGTCAAACATAAAATTTAATTTAGTTACATTTACAATACCATTAAAAAAATCTAAACCACTATTTATTTAACAATAAATAAATTCTCCACATTAAAAATATTTATATTTATATATATATATATATATATATATATATATATATATATATATATATATATTATTTTTATAGTCTACTCAGTTTAATTAGAATCTTAAAAATTCTTACTAAATTATTAATTTTCGCTAACTTCCTATTTAAAATATTATAATATTCAGTTATATTCGAAACATTCAAAAGATTTATATATGTATAAGTATATAATTCTACTTTCGTATGTTATATACTTAACATATTATAAGAAAAATGTATAATATAATGGCATGTCACATGATACATTAAAGGAAAACGTTTCTTCAACAACGCAAATTTGACAATTTGACAACAACACGTGTCGTTATGTGTTGTTTTAAATGATTTTTTTTTAAAGTTTAATTTTGTTTTTGAGGTGTTTTCGGAAAGAAAAATGTTGAACCTGTTGTCGTCTTTCACAAAGTGAAATTCATCTCTACGAAACTCTCTCACTAGTTTTTCCTTTTCCATTCGAAACTCTCGCTCCACCAACGAAATGCTCTTTGTCCATCGCTGTGAAAATCGTTCTTGGGTCCACTGTTCTATCTAGACGAAGTCGTGTGTGTTGGTCCGCCATTGAAGTGTTGGGAGGAAGTCTCGCTTGGGTCCATCGTTGGCGTCATTTGTCGAAAGGTTTCGTTTTTTTGCCGTCGTCGTTGGTCCTTCGTCGGTTGGGTGCGGTGGTCACTTTGTCAGCAACGATTTTCGTCTTTTATCCAAAGGTATTGTTTATTCGCACACGTATCACGCTTCGTTCCTGTGGTTTTTTGGTTTGTCAATGGTTTCTTCCTTTCTTTGTACTCTATATCGTGCAATGGATGTGGTTACCCATTTTCCCCTTCCAACTTGCAAACTCTTTCTATGAATATTTCACTTTCCATGTCTTTAAATTTGCTTTTAGGCACATGCATAGGCTAGCTCATAGACTTTCTCTTCAAATAATGTGTCATTAACGACAAAAATGTAGAGTCTAGTTGTTCCCTTGAGTAGTTCATGACTTAACTTCTCTTCCCTCACTTTAATTTCTCCAAGTTCTTACTGCATGTGCCTTATTATACAAATGTAGGTAAAATTATGAATTTGTAAATATTACATTATCGCTGTCTTCATATTATTTCTAAATTCCAAAATGTTCATTTCAGGAAGACTTGGCTGCGTTTAGGAAGAAGTATTTATGTGATTGGATCCTAGACGAGGATAACGTCCGAAGATTTCAAACGCTGCAACATTTTGGATTACTATAGCATTAGAAATGTGTTCTTGGTTTATATTCTTATTTTATAGAAAATGAATAGATATTGTATAAAATTATACTATTAAATTTTTTTACAGAATTGTACAGAATTATAACAAATGAATACAGCTAAACTATTCTTGATTAATTATTCTTCATATTCATTTTTTTTGTCTGTGTTTTTGGTTGAGTGAGTTTAATCATTAACTTATTGGGTCAAAATTGATGTGTCCCTGTACTGATGAGGAGTTGGACTAAAACAATAGGTTTACTAAATTGGTTGTTGTTGATTGCCTGGAAGTTCTGTTTTTGGAAGACAATTGTTCTCAGTTATGTGCGTGTGTAATCGATTATGAGTAGCCTGTATTCACTTACCAATGAAAAATCACAAATTTGTACCGAAAGTGTAGCGCCACTCCCCTGCTATGGAAGAAGAGCTCCCAATTGAGGGGTTGGACCTAATTTGGTGAAATTTATTGCAAGATCTTCACTTGGTTGGTTGATTTTTATGACCAAGGACGTGTGGATGTACTTAGTAGTGGTTGAAAGGACTTAGGGTGTCCACAAAATTGGTTGCTTATGATTGCATCCAAGTGGTGTTGTGAGGAAGAGGAAGATAGACAATTATGTGCGTGTGTAATCGATTACGAGTAGCTAGTAGAAGACCGAGCACTGTGCGTGTGTAATCGATTACGACTAGCTTTTTGTGCGCCATTTCTCCAAAGCTTTGTCATGTTTTTTCCTTGGAAGAGGGAGTTTCATCATCATTCAATTGGGTTCTTTATTCCAATTTTTCATATGGATGAGTGAGTTTCATGGTCATGGGCGGTATTTATTGCACCAATTGACACGTTAGGCCATTGAATTGTTGAAAAAAAAGGTCGTTTATGTGCTTTCATATAAGCTAGATGAGATCCATCACATTTTTGCCATATATTCAATGGCCTAATATGTTCATTGGTGCAGGGAACACATCCATTCACATGGAACTCAGTCACCCATTCACAAGAAATGCAAAAAGTCACAAACAAGACCAATAACCACCATGGAAAGTAGTGTTCATCTAGCTGGGAAGTACAGTTGAAGTTTCTGTACAAATGACCCTTTTTTCTATGGTAATCGATTACAAGACCCCTGTAATCGATTACCATAGGAAAAAAGGGTCATTTGTACTCAAACTTCAAC
The DNA here is from genome assembly GCF_029865625.1 of Vigna umbellata. Taxonomy (NCBI): domain Eukaryota; kingdom Viridiplantae; phylum Streptophyta; class Magnoliopsida; order Fabales; family Fabaceae; genus Vigna; species Vigna umbellata. The sequence continues at coordinate 50,572,402 of NC_142173.1, read as the reverse complement.
TGTACTCCCCAACTAGATGAATACTACTCCCCAGGGTTATTTTTATGTCCTTATGGGTGATTTTTTCCATTTTTTGCATGGATGTCTCGTGTTGCTAATCATTGATGGTGTCAAGTGCATCAAAACACAATTTACCCCACTCAATTGTGGACAAAGTAGTTCATATAGGTGTTTAAACCAAGGTAGGTGAAGTCCATATAAGTGTTTGGCTTGTGCTAGTAGAATCACATCACACCTTAATTATACTACTATTTTACCTTCAATTATGGACATTTTATAAAGAAATAAAATAAATTAGAATAATATAAGAAACATGAGACAATAACTTGAAAGTAAACTCGTTTTGGAAGCTTAGAAAAACGTTGTTTTTGAGAAATTAACTGCATCTACTAAAGTGGTCTAAAAATTATGAGTTAGTTATCATTTGAAAGATCTTTGAGTCTACATTCCAACAAAACAAGAATCAACTCATTTGGAGTTCGATGGAGAAAGTTATGAGCAAAACAGCTAGCAAAGGTCAGAGGTGGTAGAAATATATAAAACGTTAACTTTAAGGAATTAACTGCACCTACTCAGATGTCCAAAAATTATAAATTAGTAGTCATTGGAAAGAGTTTTGAGTCTATTTTCTAATAAAAAAAGAATCACATCATTTGGAGGTATGTGGAAAAAGTTATGATTAAAATAGTCAGCAAAGGTCAAGGTTGACAACATGTTATCTTATACGTATATCTTTCCCTCTTGTTGACAGATATATTATTTATTGAAAATGCCGTTTAAAATTTTTGCATTGTAACAACATTAGATGACATATTTCTTAATTAATAAAATGAAAATATTTCCTATGAGACTCGGAGAAGGGGTGTTACAACAGTGGTCATGCACCTCACCTCAGTTAGAGAAAACAACTTAAAATGGACATTTTTTTAAAGAAATCAATGACCTAACCTCATTATTGGTGTAGGGAGCACACCCAATAAAATTGAACTCACTCACCCATCTCAAAAAATGAAAAATTCAACAAAAATAAAGCAATAACCACCATGGGGAATAATGTTCATCTAGCTGGGGAATATAGTTGAAGTTTCTATACAAATGACCCTTTTTCCTCTGGTAATCGATTATAAGACCCCTGTAATCGATTACCAGAGGAAAAATGGTCATTTGTACAGAAACTTCAACCGTACTCCCCAACTAGATGAACATTACTCCCCAGGGTTATTTTTATGTCCTTATGGGTGATTTTTTTCCAGTTTTTGCATGGATGTCTCATGTTGCTAATCCCAAGAGCCCAAACCCTTGGGCCCAAGTTCTCGGGTCAGATCCATTTTTTTGAAACAAAAACGAAAACACACTATCTTCCCTTTGCACGCACCCATCTCCCGTTTGCAATCCCATTTCCCATTCACACCCCCATTTCATTCGGGCTTAAGCCCACTCTATTTTTACAAACAAAAATAAAAAGGAATTGGACCTGGGCACACATTTCAAGATGCACCCCTCATTTTCATCTTTACACCTTGGCAGATACAAAGTTGGAGAAAAAAGATTTTGACCCAAACTAAAGAGCCTCAATTTCACTCCACACCTCTGGTTTTTATCTCTGCACCCCATTCTTATGGGATGTTCTCTTGCTTTTATTTTATTTCTTTTATTTTTGTTCTGCTTTTATTTTATTTTATTTTATGCTTTTATTATTTGTTTGACTGTTAGGATTTTATATGCAACCCCTTGTATGATAGCCCACACCCGTTTGTTTTATTTATATCTATTAGACTTGTTTGTTTCATTCTCCATAAAAATTACAAAAAAAGATATTAAAATTATAAATATTTTAAATTAACAAAAAATATATTTTAAAGGTTAAGCACATGTGTGATCGCACGCATCGTCCTTATGCTAAAAACCTTTTCTGTTTATTTTATAAAAATACCAAAAAACAATATTTTAAAGGTTAAGCACATGTGTGATCACACGCATCGTCCTTGTGGTAAAAACCTTTTCTGTTTATAAAAATACCAAAAAACCAATATTTTAAAGGTTAAGCACATGTGTGATCGCACGCATCGTCCCTGTGCTAAAAACCTTTTCTGTTTATTTTATAAAAATACCGAAAAAATATTTTAAAGGTTAAGTACATGTGTGATCGCTCGCATCGTCCTTGTGCTAAAAACCTTTTCTCTTTCTTTTATAAAAAATACAAAAATATATTTTTAGGGTCAAACACATGTGTGATCGCTCGCATCGTCCTTGTGTTAGAAACCTTTTCTCTTTCTTAAATAAAAAATACCAAAAATATGTTTTAAAGCTTAAGCACGTGTGTGATCGCTCTCATCGTCCTCGTGCTAAAAACCTCTCTCTGTCTTTTATAAAAATATCAAAAAAAAATATATAAAAATCTTCAAAAACTAAAAACAACACTTTCAAGCAAACAAACAGTATTTCTAGCCAGAACTACGTGATCCTTGATTCTCCATCAAAAGTGGAGATACGTAGGAGCAAGGTTAGCCCTTGTCAGGTTCACTTCCCAAAAATCCAAATTTATCCATAATCATTTTCCAAACAAATTTTCTAAACAATTTCCCAAACAAGCTTTCCAATTTCTAAAAGAACTACGTAACCCTGATTTCTCATTTTGAATGAGAATACGTAGGAGCAAGGTCAATCCTTGTCGGGCCCAAAAAACTAAAAAATATATTTTGTTTATTTAGAATTTTATTTTAGGGGATAGTTAAACATTTTGAAAACCACATCATATTCGTGCATTTAGTTAAAGGTACTGCCTTAGGGCAGGCGTTGTAGGGTGCTAACACCTTCCCTACGCGTAACCGACTCCCGAACCCAGAATATGGTTTTCGTGGACCGTGTCTTACTATTTTATGGTTTTTCCGTAGTTTTCCATAATAAACTATGGTGGCGACTCCAAAATCTCTTTTCAAAACCTGTTCCTTTTTTTGGATCGTCGTCCCGTCGCGATTTCGGTTGCGACATATACGATGTATGAACAACAAACAAGTTTAACGATAACAACACGTTCAACCAATTTATAGCCTATAAAAAATGAAAACGAAAATGAAAGTTCATCAAAAACCCAAAATGAAACTAAGCTGTTTGAAGGTGGGTTCGTCGTCGGAATAAAGTATTGTCATTAGTGACGGAGAAAGGAGAACGCGTTTATGCTCTAAAGAGTACTTGTGCACGAAACCAAGAAGTCAAAACGAAAAAAATCATACCTAAAGTAGTTAATTAAATTGTCTTTGTGTTAAATGAAAAAAAGATTACATGTGTTGGTTGTCGAAAACTTCCTCCGAGAAGGGTTTGAACAAAGAAGAAAGTTTCACGTAAGATAAAGTGAATAAATTTTCACCTTCCCGCCCAAACTTTTAATGAATTCATTAACATATAACATCTAAAAAGTATTATTCTAATGTCTTATAGCTCCTTGACGTCTGAGATTAGAACATTCAACATCATATGATAGTACATTTTCAGCTTCGCACCAATAATTTCCTCACTATGACATCGAAAATTGAGAATTTCAACGTCTAATGACCATATGACGTCGCAAAGTATAAATTCTATCGTTGAAATTCAACATTAATTTAGAAAAGTGTTGCAAGTCATTTTTTTACGTTAGCTTTTTCATATTATGATTTTGAATTCGAGATGACAAAACTCTTTTTTGTACTAGTGTCACATATGAAATTAGTTGCATGACAAACTACTACATAACTTATTTTGTCTGTAGGTTGAACAAAATTAGAGCCAGTGTGGCAATACCAAATGTCAAAGTCCATATTAGTGTACTCAAGGGAAACTACATCGGTTATTTCGCCCATAGGCAGCGATTCCTGAACCGAGGCAAAAAGGGGTAGGATTTTGCCTCGGTTCACAGATAACCGAAGTAGTACAATTTTTCCTTTTTTTATTTTTTTGAAGGACTTTTGGCCTCGGTTCCTACTGAACCGAGGCAGTATCTTGGACTCTACTACCTCGATTGGGACCTAAATCGAAGCAATATAGTGGTTTTTACTTTTTTTTTTGTTTTTTCGTCAGTCTTTCTGCCTTAGTTGTAACCTGAACTGATACCATAGAGGGCTTTCTGCCTCGGTTATGGTCACAACCGAGGCGTACTCCCTTGTCAGACGCAAGGCGCGACAACAATGTCGAACGACTGTTGGGGGCAATGGTTGCGGGTAGGTGGCGATTGGGGACGCACGCCGGTTGGGGGCAATGGTCTCGCAGCGGTGGCAATGACGGAAGAGGAGAGGCACGATAGAGGCCGTGGGATAAAAGTGGCAGAGGAAATGGAGAAAGTAGTTGACGGTGATAACAACATGGAGAGGACGAGATGACGACGGCAAACGACAGTCACCAGCGATGGAAGCAAAAGAGAAAGAGTGGTGAGGGAAGCAGAGGAGAAGGGTTCATTCGCGGGGAAGAAGATGAACAGGGAAAGAGTTCTTTTGTTTCGCGATTTCTTAAATTTAAACAGGCTATTACCTTGGTTCTTCATTTAACTGAGCCAATAACAACCTTACTACCTCGATCATAAGTGCAACCGATGTTGTAGAGCCTACGACAGAACGTCTTGAATAAGGGGTTGTCAGTGCATAGAATGTTCCAAATACCTTTTGTCAAACTCTACTGCCTCGGTTGGTTAGAGAACCAAGGCAGTAGCCCTATATAGGAAAGACTGTCAGGTTAAAAGTGTTTTTTCAGAAGCGTAGCAGGGTTTTCTGGCTCGGTTAGTCAGAGAACCGAGGAAATAACCCTATTTCAAAAAGTCTAACAGGTGAAAAGTCCTCTTTGCAGGTGGGTAGCAGGGTTTTCTGCCTCGGTTGTTCACAAAACCGAGGCAGTATCCCCATTTCAAAAAGTTTGGTAGGTGAAAAATCCTCTTTGCAGGTGGGTAGCAATGTTTTCTGCCTCGGTTGTTCACAGAACCGAGGCAGTATTCCCATATAGGCATCTGTTTCTGGACAATTGAGGCATAAAGTTTCGCTAAAACTACGAAAATGTCATCGCACTTTTATACGCTTCTGTTTCTGTAAAATTGAGGCGTATATAGTGCGTAAAAAATCTTTTTTTTTACCAGTAATTTAAGAAGTTGTAAAGAAATTAGAGCTTGTACCAATCTTAATGAATTGAAAATTAAATGCATAAATAGGCAGAAACCGTTTAAAGTGATGCTTTCAGAACTTGAAACAATTCTTAACACCAACACCATGCTTCAAGGTCAAAGGGATCCCCACCTTCTATTTTGAGGTAGGGAATGAGTCTAGATGCATTTAATTGATGTAGGAGAATAATTTAGATTAAGGTTCTACTAAGGAGTAGAGTCTGATTGAGAGAAGAACGAGACACAAACCACAAATGGTTGGGTTCTTCTTATTCAAGAAATAAGGAAGAAATAAATATTCTTGATAATTTTATGTTTTATATTTAAGGGCCAGTGAGTTAAAGAACACTTTTGATGGATAACTAGGTTGTATTTTTTACAAAACTTTCTAGACTTTTGGCTCACATAAGTTCTCTCAAACTTACACATAGATACTAACTCCTCTCAGTTTCCTTTATTCAATAATAGAACTCCTAGTGTTACCTTTCACCACCTTCAATTCTTTAACCCCTAACTCGAAAAGAATAATTTATTAATTAACTTGCTCATGTTAAGTTATTGTACATGTCGTGTAACCATCAACAGGTTTCAATATTGATAGTATGCCTTAAACTTTGTCTCTTAAGATAAGTTGTTTGACATTATAAAATATTAGGCAACATGACATTTTCAAATTGTTTTAATTTAGGGTTTGCAACTTACTAAATTGTCATTTATGTTTATGCAGAAGGCAAGTCTATTGGATGTCAAAATAGAGATTACAAATAGTGATGGAAGATGCAATTGATGATTGGCTCGTGAGACAGATGCATTGGCTTTGAACTAATGTACAAGGCTTTTTCTATTTTTTAATAAAACAAATTTAGAGATATTGGTCTATCACCTATTTATTCGGAATTTTTATTTGAGTTTTGTTCAGTATCATGGGTTACAAGAGAAGGAGACCCCAACGTCAGCCTACCAAATATGAAAAATGATACAAGCATAAGAGTAAATTGATTAAAATTAGTTAAATTTCCTTCTTTTATTTATACCTAAGGGAAATGGTAAGGCTAAACTTTCAACATTATTCTTCAGTTTGGAAGTTCTTCATAGGAATTGAAATTAAGGTGTACTATTATCTTTATAAGCTAACACAACAAACAAAATTTAAGAGAAGCTAATATAGTCATTACAACTTCGAAATAAATTTATCCCACTGTAGGCATAGGGAGAAGGTCCAATAAATTATGCTAAACATACAACACTTCAGGTGTACATGTAGTTAATAAATACCTAAAGACGGAGAATAATCCTTCCAGTAGAAATCTATAAACAAATATGGAGGAGTTAGTTGTGAACCCTTTTTAGGAAGTAAAGATCTCCATATAAATGTGACTTTTATAAAATTGAAATGTATAATAATGTGAGCTTAAATGCATTGGAAAAACTTTAAATCAGGACAATGCCCATTTGCGAAGTGGCAGAACAAGACACTTACCAATTATGTGAGGAATCCTCTACGAATGGTTTTGTCTTTGCGCGTGAGGGAAAGAGATGGATGCTCTGTTAATAGCCTTAACCAAATCCTGGAACAAGAACCCTTTGTGTTCCTCTGTTCGAATGAGGTCACGATGGTCAGCCTCTGCAATGACAGAATGAAGTGTCAGCAATGAAGGGTCTGCGAATGCCTGCGTGAATGACGAAGAGGGCGTTCATGAATGAAAGCTACTATTCTATGGTTTGAAGCAACCAATTCGGTGGAATGCAAATGTGAAAGTTGGGGGAGGGAAACCCAAGTTTTGGGTTTTGCTGATCGAGCAACTAACCGACGACTATATATCCTCCAATAAGTAAATTCACCATGCCATTACCGACGAATTTATTCGTGGGTAAAGACAATAGTAGTACCCGTCGGAAATTCTATCAGTAAATTCATTTTATCAATGACCTAATGTCCGTTGGTAATATTCTGTCGGTAATTTATCATTTTCCTATAGTGTTAAAGATTTACGAAAAAGGTGTCAATGAAGAAACATACCTATGATGAAGAAGTCAACAATTCTCCAATACTCATTTATGTCAAATGATGCCTCGACAATTCTGGTCATAGTTTTGGTATATGCAATCATTCTTTTTTGTTGGTCCCCGTACTTTATGAAAATAATGTAAAAGATCCTCTCCAACATCATGTTCCACAACATAATTTTAACATGCATTATGATGAAAATGAGTTGTAGTTTTCTTATCAACAATCATTCTAGCATTTCTTATGAGTCAAAATTTTCCAGCATGTGTCACAACTTTTTAAGACATATTATAATATATGAATCACATTATGAGAAACTATCTCAAACATATTTTGAATAGTCATCTTAACTACTACAACAATTTTCTAAGCCATATTATAATCACTTTTTGAACCATAATGTGAGAAACCAATACCTTATTATGGGTCACATAATGAGTAGTTTTCACAATTTTTGGACTAGTAATTTCAACCACAAGTTCAAAAATTTCTAAAACATCTTTATAGGAATTGATGAAAAAGTTTCAATAACAATTTAAAGCATACATTCAAGATTTGAAAAAGAAAATGAATCAATTACATACTATATTGGATGACATGAAACAATCTTCATAGTTTAATGAGCCATAACAACAAGCTGATTTTGTCCATTCTTTATTATGTACAACATGTGATTGAAGAAGATGAGGAGAAAAAAATGAAAACAACATAGATTTGGATTTTTATTTATCTAACTTTTCTAGAAAGTTTTAATGCATGTAGTTGTCATAATGGTTTATGCTCTATATGTGTTGAAATTAACTTTACAATACATATTAATGTGTAATGCAAATTCTAGAAGAATATAGAAAATCCTAAGGTAGAAGTATTAAAATGTAATAAAACTTCTAGAATATAGTAGAAAAACCTAAGATAGGAAGAAAAAAATCAAGAACATTCTACATGGGTAAAATTCTAGGACATTCCACATAAGTTGTGGATAACATGTTCTAGAATAATCTACGGGTCTATAAATACCCATGTACTCTACCGTTTGACGCAAGACAAGGCAACGTCTACTACAAACCAATCGATTGGGGTAAATACTTGGGTCTAGCAGAATGGTGCTACAATACCACTATTCATTCAGCTACTAGAATGTCTCCTTTCCAGGTCACGTATGGCAAGGAACCTCCTTCGATTCCTCAATATTTAGCAGGCTCCTCGTCATTAGAGGCAATTGATTGTCTGTTATCAACTCGCCTGAATACCCTCCGAAAGAAACTTCATAAGGTTCAAAATTAGATAGTTGCGTATGGCAAGCGGAGGCAGGTGGATTATTAGGTTGATGATTGGGTCTATGTACGGTTGCGACCCTACCGCCAGAATTTTGTCCGAGGTTCAGCTTATGAGAAGTTGGGCAAGCGTTTTTATGGTCCCTTTCACATACTTGAGCGTGTTGGAGTTGTTGCTTACAAGCTAGAGCTGCCTTCAACTTCCAAAATTCATCCGATTTTTCATTATTTAGTGCTTAAGGCTCATCGTGGCTCTCTCCCTGTTCATCACATTGACTTGTCTTTTGATTTGAGCAAACTTCGTTTAACCTTTGCCTTGGACTGCCCATCGACTTGACTCTCTTTGGTCCGAGCCAATTAAACTTGATTCTTTGGTTTGATTGATTAGGTTTGACTTTCATCCCGATAGACCCAACTCAAATTTCAACCTGAACGAACTCAATTCAACCTTCGACTTTTAAGTGACTAGACTCAATTTTCAAGCTTAACATAAACATAAAGTATATTTAACTTAACTTAAAACCTATCAATCTTGACTTGACCTAAATGAAATCTAACTTTAGACCCAATTTAAATGACTTACTTCACTTAGTCCAACTTAATATCATCTTTCTTGACGTAAGACTGGCTCACATAGACTTACTTATAGATTACTCTTATGCTATGACTGTTCTTTTTTTTTTTTGCTATTTTTATCTTTTGAACTTTTTCTTATATTTATGAAGATTTGGGCTGTGATAAAAAAAATGCTTAATAACCAGTATAGAAATCTATATGTTCAGGTTAATATATTTTTTCTCTTAACATGCAAATCTAAGGGGCATCACACACAAATGTGATATACTCTGAAATGACTTGGAAGGGTAAGCCATAACAAACCTATTATGGTGGCTATTATGAAAAAAATCATATTTTGACAGAATGAGTTTCCGTGTTTTTTTTTTCAGAAGCTCAAGGCACCATAACAAATCACACCATTAAATGCACCCTAAGGACAAAAACAATGACTTGGATTGGTGGGACCAACCAGAAAGAAAAATTGACTCAAAAGTCACAAGTAAATGGAATAGGATAGTGGATATGGTAGGAGAAACGAAAAACCTTTGAGAACAAGTTTCAAACTGATGCCAAAATGTTAGTAAGTTTGCATCATCTAGAACTTCTAAGTTTGCATGACTATACTCAAATCTTGAAAAGGTTATACTTTGTGACCAAGTTCTCAGTAAAGGGGACCATAACTATAAACCACCAAAAGAAAAGCAAAAGTGGCCATATTTAATTAAACAATTTTCTGTCTATTTTTTGTTGTCAGAAGAGCAAGGAGTTCAAATGATTGGTCATGGAAAAAAGAAGTATCGAGAATAAAATAATAAAGCACAAAACATAGAGTTAACATTAGTTTATATATTAAAATTTTAATTGTAATATAAGTTAATTTTAACGTCTATTTTTTCTAATTTTAACTTCTTCATTATTTACCATATAAATCATGTAACGAAAAATAATATATACAAAATAAATTGTTCTTAAAGCAAGTAAAGTATTACAGTGAGCTGAAAATTTAAATTGTTTCCTGGTCATGAAATCCAGACATAATTTTTGTCTTTGGATTAATAAGATATTGTTGATTATTATTATATATAACCTCTAGAATGTTCGGTTTTCATTTGTTACATATCATATATTCGTCCACATGATAACCTAAGACTTAACAGCACAACATAAGTTCTTGTGCTTTTCCTTTTTGTAACTTGTCAGCTAAGGAGTAAAGTCAGTCAATGACTTTTTTGCATTATAAATTCATTGCCACAGCACAACACAACACAACACAACACAAAACAAACACTGAGCTTTGTTAGTAGCTGCTTCACCACCTTTGCTTCTCATCTTCCTATCTTTGTTACAATGGATGTTAAAGGATTCGGTTTTAGACCCACAGAAGAAGAACTTGTCGACTATTACCTCAGACACAGGTTGCTGGGTGATGATCCACAAGTCCACGTCATCCCCGACATCGACCTTTGTGAAGTGGAACCTTGGCACGTACCAAGTAATAATCTAAACCTTTAACACTTCATGCATCTTCATGCAACCATCACTTGTTCTTTATCTTTCTCTTATAATTTCTTCACTGATGTTTACTTTTTCTCTTGTTTGAAACAGTGTTATTCGGGGAATCAGATGTGCAATTTGATTTTCCAGAATGGTTTTTCTTCAGCCCTGTTGGTTTCAAGTATTCGAACAGTAAAAGGATTAACAGGACAACCAAGTGTGGCTTCTGGAAACCCACTGGAAAAGATCGTGAGATTAGGAGCTCCGACTCCAACATTCTCATTGCCACAAAAAAGACTCTCGTTTACTACAAAGGCAGCGTTTCACGTGCTGAGAAGTCCAACTGGGTTATTCATGAATACCATGCTGTTACCTTTCACGAAAGCCAGGTTGGTATGCGTTTTGGAGATTTTTAACACTGATATTGGAAATACTCTTTCTTGATTTTTCTTCACTGTTCTATAGCCTTTGACATATATCAATGGATATTTTTAGTTTTAGCATATAATCACGTCGTTTTAGCATTTCTTGATTCGTTTTGGCTTTTCATTTCTGCACATTGTATGAAATAACTTCTGATTTGCAGAGGACTTTCGTTTTGTGTCGCTTGATGAAGAAACCTGGGGGAACAACTGAAGGTGGAGGTGATGAAGGGGAGAGCAGTAGAATCATGATTTCTGGCTATGAGAATCAGTCAATAGCAAGAGGCATTCCTTCAGTAAGCTGAAACATTCTTTACGAACATATTAACACTCTGTCATGTGATAATGCCGAGAATTGATACTTGTGTGTATTTTCAGAGAACTACTTTTACTGGAATAGAAACGACCTTACAGCAAAACCAAACGTCTTTTCCAAACTCCTCATATCACGATGCCTATTCTAGAAATGAATCTAACATTGAGCATACTTCATATGAAGAAGAATTCCTGAATTCTATTTTTGTTCATGACGGTTATGTGAACAATGAACAAAATATAAATACCTTCGACAATACTTCCGTCCATGAAACAAACCAAGAGAAAAAGAAGAAAAAAAAGAAGAGCATATTTTCTTTCTTCTAATCATCACAGAGGAAGGTTTCAAAAGAATGCAGTATTCCATGTAGAGGTGAGAAAATCAAACAGATTCATTAGAAAAATGAAGATTACTTTCTTGACGAATGAGGCAGATGCTTCATTTGAACTGATTTTCACTGTAACATACTATTGATATACCATGCTTCACGTGATGTATTTTGTAGTCTCGGAAGATTTTCTCATTGTGAATCAGAAGAACCGGAAGCCATCAATCTTCTGATAACAATACTAAAGGTTCTTTCATCTATATGGAGACAACGTCATCAAGACAACGTAGTTTTAAGGGTTTTTATGTGTGTATTACCACGTTAGTTTGGAAGTATTATCAATTTCAGTACACGTAGTAGTGTATGTAAAGGGTCGATGGTGACTGTTCCATAGTTCCTTTTCTTGTATTATCATGTTATTTATTTTGAATTGAGATGAAGTTTCTTATTTGTAGTCATGGTTATCAACCTCTCGAGTTAACTCGTAAACTCGCATGGATACGACTTCCGAGTTAACTCGAAAGTAAACTTTTTTTTTATGTAAATTCATTAAAATTGACTGTGAAATTGGTTGAATGATGTAAAATCACGAGTTTGTAAAGATTCTGCGAGCTTGAAAGAGAAAAAATTAAGAAAAAACGAGGCTGTTTGGGGTTTAGGGTTTCATGACCTGATTGTCACTATCTCTCGCGTCCCTCTTTCTCTCTATGGTCATCGCCTCTCCTCACCTCCATAATGATCAAAATTAATGACAATAATCCAAGTATTTATATTTTACAATATTTATTTTTATGAATAATGTAACTTTTTATTTATTTAAAGTTATATAATTTTGTAGAATTATTTAAATTAGGATATTACTTTTATAATATTTTTTTTATCTGAAGTAAACTTTTACGAGTAGAATTTACTCTATTCTCGCTAATTTATGTAAATTCTGGAGATAACTAGCTAATCTAGTTGGTGGTTCTTATAAGCAGTGTTCACTCATATTGAAACATATCTTAATAAGCCTATGTCATCAGTAATGAAAATGTTTTTGTTGCTGTTCAAAAACATGCTGGTATGTATGTCAGGTCAGATGTTCAATATGCAGTCAATAATTGTTTTCCTATCCAATAAAGATTTTTAAGCAAATCGTCACAAAAAAATATTAAAAAATGAAGGCTACCTGGAATTTTATTGAAAAGATAATGCATGTCCAAGTTTCAGCAATGCTAACTTTAACCAATCTCTTTCTGGAATGTTCATATGAAAATTCATTTACGGGGATACTGAAAAAACGTGGATGTGAAAAGAAAAATTGAGGTGATAAAAGAATCGTTGGAGTTCACTGTCTGTTCTTGGAAGTTAGCACATGACTAAAATCTTAAAAAGTATATCCACCATTGGAGTCATGTTCTTGATTGGTAGTGATGAGTATAACTAACCTCCAAAATAAAGCAAGTGATCCAAGCAAATTCACTAACCAATAGTTTTGAAAGAACATTGAAATGGTGGGCCACGGAAGAAACTTGGATACCAAGGCTCAAATAACTTTAAAAGGCATTGGTCCTTCTCATAGACACTCATAACAGATTATATCCTATCGAATGAGAAAATTTGTTAAATATATTTTTGTACATTTCGTAGAAAGTGCTGAGTTAGGAAAAAGAGTCTCATTCTCACGCGGTATTAGTACAATACAGTCACTTCATTTTTACTGTATCTATCTGTTACTTAAAAATTTTGATTTTAGAATCACGATAACATTTCATATATTTAGACTTTATATGTTGAATTTTCTTATAAAATAACCTGCCAATAAGATCACTTAGATGCAATATATTTGAACTATAAGTGCGTGATCTAAAGTTTTAATTTATAGAATAATTTTACGAACTTTTTATAAAGTTTGCAAGATTGCCTCATATTCCGAATCTTGAAATAAGAGCTTTGTATTATTATAATGTAATTTCCAAAGACAACTTCTTAACTAAGGAGTCATGTCAAGTCAATGAATGTGCAATTATAAATTCATTTCACCACACAAACACTGAAAACACTAAGTAGCGTTCTTCATTCAGTCCCCTGTTTCGTCATCCACCCTTTTTTCTTCATTCAACACTGAAGAGATGTGTTTACAAAAACCAATGGAGATTGTAGGATACGGTTTTCGTCCCACCGATGAAGAACTTGTCCACTTTTACCTCAAACACAAGTTGCTAGATGATGATCCCCGTGTCCATGTCATGACTGATATAGATCTTTGCGATGTGGAACCTTGGGACGTACCAGGTAATAATCCAAAGCCAAACTCTACATGAATCTTCGTGAAATCAACGTTGCCCTTTGTCTTGTTCTGATCTTTACTTCAATTTTTATTGTTTTAAATAGAGATGTTAGCAAAATCAGTAATACCATTCAAAAACTCAGAATGGTTTTTCTTCCGTCGTGTTCAGTTCAAATCCTCAAATAGTGAAAGGTTTAACAGGACAACCAAGAGTGGGTTCTGGAAACCCACGGGAAAACCCCGTGATGTTAGAACAGGGGACACCAACACTGTCATTGGGACTAAGAAGACTCTTGTTTTCCACAGTGGTCGTGCTTCCAAAGGTGTCAATTCCAACTGGGTTATTCACGAATATCATGCTCTTAACTCTCTCCAAAGCCAGGTTTGTATTTCATTTTTTGAGAAACTTGTAACTAAATTACAGTGTGTGGAAGGAGTGTAAACTAGTCGAACCAAGATGAGTATTTGAAGCCTGGGTTTAACTTTTGAAAAACTTTATAAATTTTAAAATATCCCATGTAATTTTGTGCTTTAATCTTGACTATTGGTAATAATTAGTTTCTCGACAAAGCTTATGGAGAACCTCTCATGTTACTTACTGGATGTGTTTAATTGAGTCTTTCTATCTAAGAACACTCAAAATTCATCACTAATTCTCATCGAAGACCGTCAATTTCTTCTGCATGTTTGCCTAATTTGTGTTGACCTTTTACTTTTGTGAATTGGGCCAAATGAATGCTTACCATACTCCAATTTTTTCAGAATGCTTTTGTGTTATGCCGCTTGAAAAAGAAACATGGGAAAACGACCGAAGGAGGAACTGCTGCACTGATATGTGATGAAGAGGAATCCAGTAGAAGCGTGGTTTCTGACAATGAAAATCAGGCAATAGCAGAAGGAGTTCCATCTGTAAGCTGAAGCATCTTTCATGAACATATATACACTGTGACATGCGAACATGCCGAGAATTTATGCTTCTTTCTGTCATTTCATATATATATTTACATATTTTTTCAGGGAGATACTTTTAGCAGAATGGAAACAATCTGTCAGTTAACATATCAGGCAGAAAACAATATCTCCCCAGCAGAACAGTCTCTAATTGATATTGAGCAGGATGAAGCATCTTTCCCAAACCCATCTAACGATGCCTATTTTAGAAAGGAAAACAACAATAGGCATATCCCATATGCACAGACTCCATTTGAAGCTATGCATACTTCTTTAGGATCTACCCAAAATCCATTTGAAGTTGGATCTATATTAACTCTTTTTGAAACTACCCAACCTTCATTTGAAACTACAAATGCTCCTTTTGAAACTATGGAGACTCCTTTTGATACTATGGAGACTCCTTTGGGAGCTATGTATACTTCATTTGAAACTACGCAGACTTCTTTAGGATATATGTTAACTCCTTTCGAAACTACACAACCTTCATTTGAAAGTATAAAGACTCCTTTTGAAACTATGGAGATTCCTTCTGATACTATGGAGACTCTTTCAGGAACTATGCAGTTTCCTTTGGGAGCTATGCAGAGTCCTTTAGGAGCTATGTATACTTCATCTGAAACTACGCAGACTTCTTTAGGATTTATGTTAACTCCTTTAGAAACTACACTACTTTCATTTGAAACTATAAAGACTCCTTTTGAAACTATGGAGACTCCATTTGATACTTTGGAGACTCTTTCAGGAACTATGCAGTCTCCTTTGGGAACTATGCAGTCTCCTTTGGGAGCTATGCAAACTCCTTTAGGAGCTATGCATACTTCCTTTGAAACTACGCAGACTTCTTTAGGATCTATAACACCTTTCGAAACTACACATCCTTCATTTGAAACTACAAATACTCCTTTTGAAACTATGGAGACTCCTTTTGATACTAGGGAGACTCCTTTGGGAGCTATGTATACTTCATTTGAAACTACACAAACTTCTTTAGGATCTATTTTAACTCCTTTTGAAACTACACAAACTTCATTTGAAACTTCGAAGTCTTTGGAAACTCCTTTTGAAACTATTGAGACTCCTTTAGGAGCTATGTATACTCCACCTGAAATGATTCATCCTCCATCTGAAACTACGCAGAATCCTTTAGGATCTATGCAGACTTCATTAGGATCTACGCATATTCCTTTAGGATCTATGCAGATTCCTTTAGCATCTAGGAAGATTCCTTTTGAAAGTAGGAAAATTCCATTTCAAAATACACATACTCCATCGCAGACTCCTTTTGAGTTCCCTAAATCATTGAAAAGGGCATATTGTGAAAGCACTTGCATAAATCCAGAAGTCGTCCTGAAACTGGTAAATATTTATTTTGCAAAGTCCAAATAATACTGAGGAGTGTGCCTCCTTTCATTTCTGAACTTTCATTTTGATTTACTAAATTAAAATTTCAGAGTGCATTATTATGATTTGAATTTTGTTAGATTTTTCACAATGTATCGGGATTTTCTCGAGTAGATACAACATAATTTTAACGTAAAATGTCTTTTTGAGTTGACTTTGATGCGTTCTTGTGATTCATGAGTCATTGACGGGCTATTATTGAGAACTACACTTTTTCTTGAGTTTGTGATATCACTAGTGCAGAAACGGCTTTTTACGTCCGATATTTTGGCCTTTTAACGTCCGGCGTACGCCGGACGTCTATGCGGTAGACGTCCCTCAGACGTCCGTCGTGCCAGGACGGACGTCTATATGAACGTCCGCTGCCTGAGGACGGACGTCTATATGAACGTCCGCTCTGCCTGAGGACGGACGTTTATATAAACGTCTGCTGCATCAGGACGGACGTTTATATGAACGTCCGTTCCTGAGGACGGACGTTTATTATAAACGTCCGCTGCCTCAGGACGGACGTTTATAATAAACGTCCGCTGCCTAACCACGGACGTTTATAATAAACGTCCGCTGTCTGAGGACGGACGTCCATATAAACGTCCGCTGCTGTCTGAGGACGGACGTCTACCTTGCTGAGTTCTTTTGGTGTAGGGCTGGGGTGGGACGTCCGTATGTGCACAGACGGACGTCTATAGACGTCCGACTGTACACTAACGGACGTCTAGTGGGCGTTTTTTTTTAAAAATTTGTTTGTTTTTTCAATAGAACCACACCTGAAAAACAGAAAAATGTCCCAGAACAATTCTCCAATAACATAAATATGCGTTTTATATAAACAAATTTCTACTTAATGTTCAATCCACTACCAAACTATTAACATAAAAATAAAACTAAAACCAAACAATGTTCAATCAAGAAGAAATATAACTATTCCTAACTCCATCTTTGTAGAAGATAAGCGGTCCACTCCTGCCTTATCTGGTTAATTGTGTCCTCTGTAATAGGCGATGTAGTCTTGAAGTGCTGCAAAATTCAAGAAAGATTCATTATTGTTTCATATATAGTTGAAGATGATTTTGATTTGTAATGTATTGAAGGTATACATCATTACCTCATTCCAGTCATCTGTAATGACAGCTCGAATGATGGTCTTAATCCAACACATCACATAGAAGCTACATTCCCATGAATCTACTTGCTGGTTACACTAAAATAACAAACTAAATAGTTAAAAATTTAGATCATTCAATAACATAAATGAATTAGAAACTATAAATGACTTACAACCTTTGGATACAAAATTTGAACCAATTGACCACGAGATTTACCAATAACTCTGTACAGATTGAAAACACAAAGTATAATTAATATGACTATTTTATCATAAAAGTTGAAGGTTAACATCAAATTGAAGTCATTTTTTGGAGAAACACTTACCCTTGAAGCATGGTTCTCAACTCAGTTTTCATCCTCCTGTGCAACGAACAAAACCATATAATTTTACAGGTTTTGGGAATGATGACCATCAGCTGCCAGTGAGACCTATCACGAAGGACAAATAGTTATTCAACTAATTAAGGAAACTATAATAATAAACTGACCACATATAAAAACACGTACCCGTCAATGTATGGCACAAGGTATACGTCTCTTTTGGACTCATCCATCCATGTTTGCAAATAATGTTGTCTGTTTTGAAGTGTGTTACCAGACGGTTGAATGGTCTGAGGTTCAACAAATCCGTACATGGAAGACCGACCTTGGTCTACAACGATTGTGTCCATGTACCTAAAACAACAAAGTTAAGTCGTTAGAAACTATATAAGAATGTAAATAAAAGTAATATCAAAGACCAAATTGACTAACTTACATGCACCACAGCTGAATGATGGAAATATTCAACATCCTGTCTCCCTCAATCACCTCCAATGCATCAGAAAATGTGACATAAACTGGCACATGTGAGGGAAGACCAAATACCCTCAAATCCCAGTATAGTTCTAATGATGCTTTCTTCAATCTGGGTAATTTTGTCACTAACTTTGATATAGGATCATCCTCTGCTTCAGCCATGTCATCATCTTCATGTATGACTGTATCATGAATTGGCTGCTTCTGAGGACGTGTGAACTGAAGATAAGAATTTACGTCAAAGCTTTATAAACAATTATATGAAACAATTAACATAGATACTAAGGAAAAAGACATTATACCTGTGGAGTCGCGATGTGGGACATGATCAATGCTCTAGGCCAGGCAATAAATGTTCCTATGGCCTCCCCCACAAAGTTAATTTCTGGAGTGGGTACAGGCACCTGAGCCTGGGGATCCCGAACCTCGTCAATGGTCACACGCACGTGCTGGGGTAATATGGCAACACCATGAATGGTCTCCCCTCCCTCAAGCACTCGTCCGACAGCCACAATGCGTGGGGGATCCCCATCAACCAACAGCTCATATTGACCGCTATACTCATTGGGTTCTACAGCAGAGCATGATCCTCTAGTGCTGACACGAGGTGCTGTGGGAGTTTCATCGGCCCCCATGTGGCCTTGCGTCATGGAATGCAGCTTTTCTTCAAGCGCTCTTTGTATTTGTTTTTGTTCTTGTAGCTGATCCATGAATCGTTGCTCCATTGATCTCATGCTTTGGTTGAGTCTTTCCTCCCACTGAAGATCCAGCTGCCTCAGTGTCTCCTGACTCATTGATTGGGGGGTTTTCTGTGTAGGGCCAAAATAGTCACGAAGACCAATCGCCCCTGGAACTCCACGTACACGTCCTGGGTGCTCGGGCCTTCCAATGGCCGTTGTCAGAATGTCGTCCCTACCTTGGCCAGCAAATGTGCCCTGAGTCTGCTGCTCAACCAACTCATCCTGCACATAAAAAAACCAAGTTACTTAGAAGACATGCTGTGATAGATACACAATCAAATAACTGCTTAAATTTGAACTTACAATTCTCTGTGAGATCAAGGCAGCTGAGGAAGATGTCATGTTCCCATCAGATTTAGTCCGAGCAGCCTTCCACAGCTCGTACCTAGCAGGTGCAGGTGCTAGGTCAGGCGACTCAAGTCCCAAGGCATCGGCTCTAGACTTTCTCAGTTTCTTCTCGAGTTTTGCATATCCACCTCGTGATAACAAGTGGGGTGTGTCGTTTAGCCTTTGTCTTTCTTGGGCGGCTAACCTTTTATCCTGTGAAACCATGTATATAAGTAAGTCTAAAATCATAAAAACTCAATGAAAGATGATCTTAAGAAACATACCTTCCATTCTTCAGACTCTCTAGATGCACGAAACTGCATCCAATCCTCCTCTGTGAAGGTATAATGCTGAGATGGATTTTCATGTTGTCTATCTCCAAAGACATATAGTCGTGTCAGCCTTGTCTTGAAATCCCTAAATCTTATCGCTATATGCGATAACACTTTCCTTCTGATTTGCAATGTGTTTGGAATATCAAAATGTTGCTGTTTAAAACAAAAAACTTGTTACCAAGAGAAAAGTTAACAGATAAGTATATCACAAATTGCATGAAGTCTAAACATACCTGAACATCTTGCCATAAGAGGTTCTTGTCGACCTCTGGGACGTCATCCCAACATGCATGAAGGATAGAGACATGACTTTTTGCTAACTTGCCCAGATAACTCCTAAACCTATCAGCATTTGGCCCTGATGGATGACCTGATCTGGGGTCAATGTCAACATGCCTCCTCTGACCATCCACGCGTCCGGATGTCACATCTGCCACTCGGGTGACGCCTCGTCCACGTCTGCTCTTTCCCGATCCTGAGTCTGAGGCCGACATACCTGAAAAATTAGACAACGTTAGTAATAATTCAATTATGATGAACATACATATAAAGTCAATAAAAGTGAAAATATTAACCTATTAATTAATTGTTTTTTCCCAAATGCCTTCGTTGTGATCACTACGAATTGCTTGCATTACATCGGCAACGTCATCAACTGGGTCTTCAGTGGGTCTACATGCAACAGATGTTGTCTCAAGTATATCAAGAGAATCGTCATCATCATGTCCATGCATGTTTCTACCTTCTAAAACCACTGACCATTTGTTATTCGATGGATCACTTACGTAGAATATTTGTCTTGCTTGACTAGCCATGATAAATGGTTCATCAGTGTAATTCATCTTGTTCAAGTCTACCAATGTGAAACCAAGGTCATCCATCATGACACCAGAATTTATATCAACCCATTTACACTTGAAAACTGGTACTCTAAAAGTAACGTAATCAACTTCCCATATTTCTTGTATTATTCCAAAATAACTGATGGATGCTGTGATTGGATTTTTGTCTTTAGAACTAGCAAAGTGCACAGACTCAGCTTGTAGTGTGACGCCACTATTTTGAACTCTGCTTTTGTCATCTTCTACCTTTGTCTGAAAAGAAATATTGTTTATATAGTACCCACCATATGTAATGACCTCTGTGTTCGGTCCACGAGATAACCTCAATAAAGTTTCAGAAACATGTGGAGTCGCATACACCTTTTTCTTAAACCATCCCAAGAAGGTTTTCACATGTTCATTAAGATGCCATTTTTCACTCATTTTTGGGTTTGCTGCCTTTATTTCATTAACGTGGTCAGAAATGTAAGGAATCACATCAACAGTGTTGTTTAAGACGTACAAATGAGCTTGGTCAATTTCTTTTCTGCTAACACTTTGAATTGTCACACCTCGAACACCCTTACCTTCACATTTTCCTTCGTTTTTGCTCTTGGGAAGACCGACGGGTTCACAAGATGGCATATAACTTGAACAAAATTCAATGGCTTCTTCTGCAACGTATCGCTCTATGATTGAAGCTTCTGGTCTATACTGATTCTTGACATATCCCTTTAAGATCTTCATGTATCTTTCAACTGGGTACATCCACCTTAAGAAGACCGGCCCACATATTCGAATTTCTCTGACTAGATGAACAATCAAATGTACCATGATGTCAAAAAAGGAAGGTGGAAAATACATCTCCAATTGACATAGTAGTCTTATTCCCTCATTTTCCAATTCATCTAAACCTCGAGGGTCAACAACTTTCTTGCAAATGGCATTAAAGAAAAAACTCAGACGTGTCAGAATACCCCTAACAGAAGGAGGTAATATGCCTCGAATAAGAACCGGTAACAATTGTTGCATCAATACATGACAATCGTGAGACTTTAAACCAACTAGCTTTAAGTCTTGCATAGACACAAGGTTACTAATATTTGAAGAATAACCTTGCGGAACCTTCACACTTCTTAAACAGTTACAAAAACTTTGTTTTTCTTTTTTGGAAAGTGTGTGACAGGCTGGGGGCAGATAGGTGCGTCTTCCTATTATCTGTGGATGTAACTCAGATCGGATTCCCATGTCAGCCAAATCTTGTCTTGCCTTTATTCCGTCTTTGCTCTTCCCTTTGACGTTTAATAAAGTTCCGATGACACTGTCACAAACATTTTTTTCAACGTGCATCACATCAATACAATGTCTAACATCAAGTTCACACCAATATGGAAGCTTAAAAAATATCGATCGTTTCTTCCAAATGTTCTTTGCGAGGTACTTTTATGATGTTTTCCAAACACAATGTCAATGTTTTTGACTTCGTTGTACACCTCTTGACCATTCCGGGGTCTGCACACAACCTCATCCTCAGCACTTCCATTAAATGCTTTTTTCAATCTACGATAAGGATGATTACGAGGAAGAAATTTTCGATGTCTTGTATATACTGTCTTCTGACCATGCTTCAACTGAAGGTAACTAGTGTTTTCTTCACATATGGGACATGCAAAATGACCTTTAACACTATAACCGCTCAAGTTTCCATATGCTGGGAAATCATTTATAGTGCAAAACAACATTGCACGCAAACGGAACTGTTCCTGAACATGTGAATCAAACACGTCGATGCCTTCTTCCCACAACAATTTCAAATCATCAATTAAAGGTGCTAAGTAAACATCAATGTCATTTCCAGGTTGTCTAGGACCCGATATCATCATGGTCAACATCACATATTTTCTCTTCATGCACAACGAAGGAGAAAGATTGTAAATCATCAACATAACTGGCCACGAACTGTGTTTGCTACTTAAGTTTCCATAAGGATTCATACCATCAGTTGCAAGTGCAAGCCTTAAGTTTCTTGGATCTGCACCAAATTCAGGGAATTTGTCATCAATATTTTTCCATTGTGGAGAATCAGCAGGGTGTCGAAGAAGATTATCGCACTTTCTTTCGTCAGAGTGCCATTTAAGGTTCTTTGCATCTTCTTTAACAGAGAACATACGTTTGAACCTAGGTATTATAGGCAAATACCACATCACCTTAGCAGGTGCACCATCATTACCTTCATTACCAGTGACTCTGTCAGATTTCTTTTTAAAACGGGATAAACCACATGTTGGACAATAGTTTAACGAAGCAAACTCCTTTGTGTACAAAACACAATCATTAGGACAAGCATGTATCTTTTGATATTCAAGACCCATTGGACATAAAATTTTTTTGGCCTCGTAATTACGAATAGGTAGAGTATTATTTTCTGGAAGCATCTCCTTCAACAACTCCAACAACTCGGTGAAACTTTTATCGGTCCATCCATTCCTTGCTTTTAAACTAAACAACTTTAAAGTTGAAGACAAGCGTGTAAAGTTTGAGCATCCTGGGAACAACGGTTGCTCTGAATCATTAATAAGAGTATCATACAAATTAGCCCTTCCAAAATTATCTTCACCGACATCACGTATCATGTCCTCTAAATGGTCACTCATCCATTCTTCCACATAATTTGTTCCTCGTGACGTGGTAGGCTGCTCAAGTACTTCTCCATGCCAAGTCCAAACGGTATAAGTCCTCATTATGCCGTACATGAATAGATGGTCACGCACATTGCCTAAGTCTTGGCGTATTTGATTAAGACAACGCACACAAGGACAAAAATATGTCCCGTTGACAGACTTAGCATTTTGTTCAACGTATTGCAAGAACTGCGAAACACCCTTGTCATATTCTTCACTCATGCGACGTTCGTTCATCCATCTTCGATCCATACTATGTTCGTAAAATCATCAGTTCAAGTGTTTTAACTCTCACAAGGTTAGGCCCTACCCATTCAAAAAAATTAATTTTCATAATTTGCTCAGCCACGTGCATTGAAGTCTACGTCATAAAATTGATACAATTTCGGCAGCATTTCGCATTGGTCTCCAAAATACACGAAATGAGAGTAGTCAACGATGACCACAATCAAATATGCATCCGGAGAACAACACAAGTACTGAACCGAAATTTCATCAATCTTATCCTTAAACTCCAATTGACATGGTATTGCAAATTATGAAAATTAATTTTCTCAAACTGTCCAATCGGACAATTCAAAATTTAACACAAACGATTAAAACATTAATCGTTTGTCTTAAATTTCAAACGGGAACTAAGTGGCACTCAATGTATGACAATAACTAATACACATTTTACACAATAACACATACATGCATACACAAAATTTAACAGTAAAAAACGTCCATACACTAATACACATTTCTTAATCGTTTAACACAATAACATAACTAATACACATTTTACAGTCAAAAACGTCCATACCACATACATGCATACACAAAATTTTCAACCAACAAGCTAACCTGAAAAGTAGATTCCAAATGAGAAGGAGGGAAGTGGAGGAGTATACGGCCCAACACGCAGTCCAAAAAGACTCAAGGAAGCCGCCCAAGAACACGCAAGAGTCTGCAAAAAACGGACCCAAAACCATTTTTAATCGGTTCAAATCAAAGACATGTCATCACAGAGCAATGTAATCGGATTAAATGTAATTTTAAACGGTCCAAAAGTGAGAAAACCAACCTGGAAATGTCAACGGCGCAGCAGCAGCAACTCGCGTTCGCGGGGAAGAAGACGAACAGTGAATGGTCACGGTTCGCGCTTTCCATTTTAATGAACATAGACGTCCGGGCCACGTGGGCACGGACGTCTATAATATTATAGACGTCCGTCCCGCCACTAATAGGACGTTGTAATGAATTTAAAATTGAATTTCGCGGGGCTTTAAACGTCCGTTAACATGGCTCGGACGTCTATAATGTTATCAACGTCCGTCCCAAGACGGACGTCTAAAATTCTGATGAAAACCTAAACGATTCAATTACCCATGTCAGTGCACTGAACGTCCGTCCTGAGGGGCACGGACGTCTATAATATTATAGACGTCCGCGCCCCAGAGGACGGACGTTCAGAGGAGATAAAGTAATTATTACCCCACCCACTCGTCAGTGCACTGAACGTCCGTCCTGAGGGGCACGGACGTCTATAATATTATAGACGTCTGCGCCCCCTCAGGACGGACGTTCAGCGGACTTAAGTAATTATTACCCAACCCACTCTGTCAGTGCACTGAACGTCCGTCCTGAGGGGGCACGGACGTCTATAATATTATAGACGTCCGTGCCCCTCAGGACGGACGTTCAGTGCACTGACGAGTGGGTGGGGTAATAATTACTTTATCTCCTCTGAACGTCCGTCCTCTGGGGCGCGGACGTCTATAATATTATAGACGTCCGTGCCCCTCAGGACGGACGTTCAGTGCACTTAAATCAATTAGTACCCCAGCAGCTCTGTCAGTCCTCTGAACGTCCGTTCTGAGGACGGACGTTCGGGCTCTCCCAGGACGGACGTTCCAGGACTGAAGCCAATATTATAAACGTCCAGCTCGACCCAGGACGGACGTTCAGAGGATGACCCTGTCAGTCCTCTGAACGTCCGTTCTGAGGACGGACGTTCGGGCTCTCCCAGGACGGACGTTCGAGGTTAATGAACGTATTCACCACGCGCACGGACGTCCGCTCACCTCAGGACGGACGTTCCAGGACTGAAGCCAATATTATAAACGTCCAGCTCGACCCAGGACGGACGTTCAGAGGATGACCCTGTCAGGACGGACGTCCGCTCACCTCAGGACGGACGTTCAGAGATTGAAAACGTTAGCCTATAAAACGTCCGTGCCCCTGGGACGGACGTCTATAATACTATAAACGTCCAGCGCGACCCACGACGGACGTTCAAGGATTGACAAGGCAGCCTTTAAAACGTCCGTCCGCTTGTGACCGACGTCTATAATGTTATAAACGTCCGGTTCAACCACGGACGGACGTCTAGAGGTCCACTTATTTACTATAATGCCACCGGTCACATATATACGTTGGGGATTCGTGGGACGGACGTTTATTGGGTGACGTGAAAAGCCGTTTCTGCACTAGTGTATTGTTATATTCTTTTGAGCACTTTTATCAACGAATTTATCTATTTATTTTCTTTTGAAATCATTGCAGGACGCTTGTATTGATGATAGTTCAACTATGTGTACTAAATATCTTAATTCAGATGAATACCATTCATCAAAAATGTTTAAAACATCATATGATGTTGTAAATGGTGACACACATCTTCTATTTTCGAACCAAGAAGCAAGTCAGAAACAAGAAAGTATATTTCAAGACAATTTACGGGGAATGGAGACATCCTCATGTGACTCTACAGTATATAATCCTGAAGAGATCAATTGGAATGAAATATCTAGTTTTCCTTGCACTTAAAGGTCATGGGAAGATCAGTATCATCTAAGACCGAACAACTTCATATGGTCCGAACTAAGAATTTCGTACCATTATTGGATTAGTGGATAAGAGTATATGTTATTAAAAATAACTTGCTCTGAAATAGCCAATTTACTAGAAATTGCATAATGACAATTATGCATTATAATTCAAAAGTATGTATAATCGGAAATGTATTAGAAAGTATTATAAACGATGAAATCGTGTGTATTTAAGATAGTAGATTGTGTACTAGGATGTTTGTACGGTTATTTGTAGTTTCTTGACAGAGTACTTTTTTGTAGTGAACTTTTTTCTCTAGGATACAAAGTGTATTTATCCATTGAATGCACTACCATATATATAAGTCTTTGTCCCCTTGTAATCTTCACTTTTTGAATTGAACGAGAATTGATAACCCAAATTTTTTGGTAGTGTATTTATTCTTTGAAAGTCATCATAAATGAGAGTATTCCTTCTAGGTTCGCCACCAAAGAACCTTCCTTCAAAGTGAGAGCCATTAGTGTCGAGTTTCTCATAAGAAAGTTGGGAAAAGTTCAAGTTTCTTTTATTCTTCTATTGTCTTGGAGAGCTTGGAGGATGTTCCATCATCTTGATGCTATGTTGTCAGGTTGAAGTACTAAAGAAAGGTTTGTATGTTCATGATGAAATTATAACACTTATTCATGATACACAATCATAATGGATGTTTATTACAACTCGTCAACGTCGAGAAGGTCAAAGAGGAAAAGAAATTATGAAGAAACACATAATGATATTTTTACCATTATTTATGAAGTGAATATAAATCTATTATTTTTAACAATCGAAATTGGGTGTCTTTAGTAAACTAAGATTCAAGATTTCATTCAAAACTCAAATGAATATGCGGGACAAGCATAGAAGAGTAACTTGTTATGAAAAGGCTATAACACCTTCAATGTTTAAGAAAAAAAAAAAGAAATTGTTTTTATAAAATGAGAATATGCAAATGAAAATGAAAGGAGTGACATTACAAAAATTTGAAGATCAAGAGGCAACGGTAAAGTTTGTGGTAAAGCAACAAAATCCATATTTGGAGAACATAAATAATACAATGACACGTATTTTAGGTAAAAAAAAAAAAAAAGTAGTGCAAAGGGCTTGAGAAATGTTTTCAAGTTACACCCAGAATTGTTTTGTTTTTTAATGTTGGAGGAGTTGGATATGAAGTTCCTGTAAAAATTAGTTGTTTTATCTTTTAGTTTTCATTTTTTTAGATCATGCAGATATAAACTACATATATATATATAATCATATTTGAATTTCAATATGCTTCTTAGTAAGTTTAGTGATATGGATTGAGTGATGTTATGTTGCTAACGGAGGGAGATGTCATTTGTCTAAATGTGGTCGTCTAGCATTAAATGAAAAATGTAGTTGTCTATATGTTGGCATTTGCTAAATTTTCTTTGGTTTTAATTAGACTCAATTAACTTTTATCAAAATTCACAACATGTTTATAAAGTTTGACATAATATATTTTGTATTCTTTGCAGCATGAAGAAAATAAAGACAATTTTCCAGAAGAATTAAAGTGTTGTCATGTGACCATTGTTTTGATAATGTAGTTTATACTAATATTGAAATATATTGTTTATTATGGATTCAATTATATTTATTGGGTCTATTAATATTTTTTAAAGTAGTTGCACAAACTTAAACTTGTATAATGTTGTGGTTTGGAAGTCATAAATAATAATTATATACTAATTATTTCCATATATGCGTATTACATGTAACCACGCCTATCAAAACTGTGAAAAACTATTGTCTAAAGTTCACGGGTTTTATATTTTAGGCCATGATTTTTGTTGTTGTTGCATTAAGTGATATTTATTGTAAGATTTAATTAAGAAACCTATTACACAGAATATTAATTTATCTCTTTTGGCCGTGTTCAAAAGAAAAACACGAGACATCATATTAAACTGTTACACTGAGACGACAGAAATGATTTATATAGCAAGACAAAGTAGCTACATGTGCATGATTTGTTTCTAACAATTAGCATTGTCATGATAATTGCGAATTCTCGTAGGACAAGGCTGAGAGAATTTTCTTGTGTTTGTCTTATTTTCTCTTATTTAACATCGTCATGCAAATTCCATATCATTCTCGCTTTTTTGCAACTAGGATGAGAGGGTTTTTCTTGTGTTGGACAAGTCCAGGAAGCATATCAGTATCTATGTCGTCACTTTTCATCCCTTGAGGCAAATCCCAATGAAATGAATGCAGAAGATTAGCGAGCACAAGCTCCGTTGTCATAACTCCCATGTGAATGCCGGGGCAAATCCTTCGCCCAGCGCCAAACGGAATCAGCTCATAATCATATCCCCTAAAATCTATTTTGCTGTTCAAGAACCTCTCAGGATAAAACTCTTCTGGATCCTTCCATGTTTCTGGGTCTCTATGCACTGCCCAAGCATTCACATACACCAATGTCTTCTCCGGAATTTCGTACCCTCTGATACTACACTTGTTAATCGTTTCCCTTTGTACAAGCAGAGGCAGTGGTGGGTATAATCTCATTGTTTCTTTTATAACTGCCTTAAAATAATGAAGCTTTTCGATATTATCTTCTTCTATAAAATCTTTCCCACCAAACACATTTCCTATCTCTTCTTGGGCTTTCTTCATCACTCTCGGGTTCTTCATCAGTGCCGTCATTGCCCAAACTACTGCGGCTACACTTGTTTCTGTCCCCGCCAAAATTATATTCTGATTCACACAAAATATGCGAAACTCATCTGTTAGAAAACTTTAACCCAAAAATTTTTATAGCAAAACAATCCAACTCTTTAAAGAAAATTGTGTTGCTATGATCCTTACAACATCACATCTACACAAATTATCCATATATTTAAACTTTTGAACTAGCAACCAACACAGGTTGCCGGGAGTGGTATAAGAGGCTCTCAACTCTTAACTTTTGTGGAGTTTAAGAATATGATGTTACATTATGTTTAGTTAAACAAATGAATAATTTCAAATTTTCCCACCGTTCTTTTCTACTGAAACTCTTCATTGACGAAAGTATAATTTTTTTTTCTGAGTTTTTGAAATGGAAACGTATGTACTTTTTCATATAATTTGGTTTTGAAAATTAGAAAGAAGGTGTTGTACATAAAAACTAGTGTATATCACGAGAGAAGAATAAGCAAATCCACAAATTAGACAAATGACACTTCAACACATACAAATTTTTAACATTCATTTTATACTACTACTTTTTTTATCTTTTACTCTTTTGTTTTTCTTAAAATATCAAAAATTTATTTTTTTATGATCATTTTACCTTGTAGTGTATCTCAAATAAATGTAAATATGTATTACCTTATCATTATTTCACAAATTAATAAAAAGAAAAGATAAGTGATGTCATATGATGTTTGAAAAATGATGCTTTTACTCACAAATTTTTTACATTGATTTAACAATATATTTTCTTACATTACTTTTTTGTAATGATAGGATGACACGTAGTACAAGAATAAAATGATCAACAGTGAATTTTTGTATTTTTTTAAGAAAGAAAAAAGTAAAAAATAAAAAATAAAAAAAGATAGTGTCAAAAAAATTTATGTCTCAAAATATCATTTTTTTAAAAAACAAATACAAACATTCATTCATTTATGACAATTTACCTTTATATGTGTCAAATATGTGTATGATCTATAAAGAATGAGAAATCATATGTTAACACATTTTTTTTTATAACATTTTGGTATGTCATTTTTTTATTAGATTTAGAATATGTCAGTGACAAATAAATAATAAACTACTGAGAAGATGATGACAAATTTACGGTTCTTAAAATGTTATAAAAAAAATGTACGTTAAATTTTTTTTTTCATAAAGATATAGTTTTCTATAAATAATTTATTGTTTTAAAACAGTGATTTCGTTTGATGAAAATTTCTGGTGTGGGAGATACACATTTACGACGTGATGATCCAGTGTTGATTTCTGTTTTACCTGGTAGACAACTGACTGTGAGAAAAAAAGTAGAAAAGTTTGAAGGTGCTTAGAAAAAACAAAAAGGTTAGAATATAATAACCATCATCAAGGGTTTGATGTGAGAAGGAGTGAGATGCATGGAGAAGGAAGGGTCATTCTTCAGTTGAATCAATGCATCGATGAAATCCCCTTCATCGGTAAGTTTCTTCCTTTCAGGATCAAGGTGTTCATCGATGGCGTTCTGGAAAAACCCATCCAACAGATTAAACATTTTCTCAAGACGACCCATCAACCCTGTGAGTTTATCAACCACACCACCAACAAAAGGAATGTAATCTGTGTAGAAAGTTGAAGCTATCAATTCCTGCGCTTCTTTAAGAAGGCCATGGAACATGCTTTTCTCGATTCCTTCCTCTTCATACCTTCTCCCCAGAGCATTTCTAAACACTACAGCGCTTGTGAGACAAGTCAGGAGCTCATGCAAGTTCGTCTCCTTGGAACAAGAAGCGTGCTCCGATATCTTTCTCACCAAATGGGATACCTCACATTTTCTGAACTGGGAAAACATTAGAACACGCTTAAGGCTAAGGAAGTGGATGATGGAAATTTTTCTGGTGTGTCTCCAATAATCTCTATAGGGTGAAAATGCCATGTCTAGCCCATTATAGGAAAGTTTCATTGAGCTTAGGAGAGAGGGTCGGCCACAGAAGGCAAGGTCCTGGGTTTTCATTACCTCCTTGGCTAGTTTTGGTGAGGAGATAACAATGGCAGGCCTTGAACCCAGTTGAAGAGAAAAGATGGGACCGTATTTTTTGGAGAGTTCATATAGCTTCAAACAAAGGGTAGAACTATCGAGTAGATAAAGATTGCCAATCAAAGGAAGACCTCTAGGGCCTGGTGGAAAGGTTGGTTTCTTAGATGTTTTGCGTATTCGTAAGAGGAATAATAGCAAGATGGGGAAAGCTAAAAGAACAAACGGTAACATTTTTTCCATGAACGATTAGAAAATGAGAGAGAGAACAAGAGTTTTCGTTGCAGTGGGATGAGATTTGCTTGATCAAGTGGGTAAATATATATGTGTATGAATTCCCTCGTTCCGTTTTGGTAAAACAATTACGTTCAGTTGATTATTAATGTGGTTAACGTCAATAACATCTTTATGTTGTAGCTTCTTAAGAAAAAACAGAGAGAAAAGATTCTGAACTTCAAAATGTGGTGAAAAGGCAAAATACTATTAGAGGGTAGTTGTTTATCTAACGCTTTTGCGAGATGTTTATGTCATCTTGTTTCCTCGTTGTTTTGGCTCTTTTTAATGATTTGACTTTCATGTTTAATTTATGATGTAAAATGTTTCATTGGCTATGTACAAATCAGTCCATGCCATGATGTGATTTAGAAATGGAGATGTGACTCGTTTGTGAAATGTATGCATCGTTATCATGCTGATCCTGCACGAACCAAAGAATTATTCTTGATGAGTCAGGCAATTAATACAAGTCTATTCAATTTGTAAGGAATCACTGAGGACTCTACAACTATAAAGCATAACACATAGTAAGAAAGTAATTCAGAATTCTTTCGGGTATATGGATACAGTCTTCTTCTTAGTGGGAGTTCTTTCACTTTTAGTTTTCAAGTTGATTTCTTGTTCGTTAATACCAATCGATGAATATTTATTAGAGGTCTTTCGATTTCAAAATCAGTTTGGTTCGATTAGCAAGGATAATAGATGTGTAATTAATGTATTAATGTATAATCTACTATTTTATCTCGAATTTCTATTTACTTTTTGATGGACTTTTGATTAGGATCGGCTTAATTACGATACAAACATGTCTACTCATGATTAAGCTTTTAAACAAAATGATTTGGAATTAATCCCCTTCGGCTTGACTATTCGGTCTCTAAGATACTTCGACCATTCGTCTGATTGGAATGGATGTCACTAACTGTCTAACTAAGAATTAACCAAACAAGACATTGTACACCGACATCCCAAGCCCTCACACTATATAAGTTGCAAAGGGGTTCTATACTTTGGTTGCTCGATGTTGTATCGTCTTTTATATTTTTCATTTGTGTTGAATTATCACCATTGAGGGAGACAGTTGTGACGCTTCTTTTGGTTTTGTCTCTTTTTAGACAAATAGCGTTTAACTTGTTTAAGCTTTCTTTTAATGTTTATATTTTTATGTCTTTTAAGATATTTTGTCAGAGACATTGTCTCGACCTATTCTGTTTTCGACAGCTACGTTGAGTACCTTTTTCAGGTATCATCAAGTGTTTGACTTCAACTCTCTTAGACGCTTTAGGCATAACAACTCCTGGAGCATTCCATACCACGATCATCATTGTAGATATACCACCACCATGACTATCCTAGTTATAAACAAACCATGAGCATCACTAAACCATAAACATCATAGTGGAAAGAGTCAGTCTCACTCCTGTACCCTACCTCATCGACTGTAGCTGCTCCCACAGCCCAATATGAAAATTCTCCATAGGTACATTCGACTAGTCCCGCGTTCCAGCTAAGGAACATGCAATCTTGCCACACAAGGACAAGGAAGACACTTTCACCCCACACAAGGAAGGTTCAATATCCGAATAACCTTTCCAATGCACACAAGGAAAAAGGAAGCACATATCCATAGATAGCACCAGAAATTACTAGCTACAACAAGTAAACTTTATCCTCCACTCTTCATGCTCATCATTCACCTATTCAGATACACCACAACACTCACTCATACTCCAATCTCAACTATAGGTCAAACCTAACTCTAAACACAAGAACTATTCTCATTCTCTGCTTAACATTATTCAACTCTCAACATCTAAAGTCCTTTTTAAAAATCCAATGTGAACTCAATATGGACCCGATGTGAATTCCACTTGAACAATATTTCACAAACACATACCACACAACATCAAGCACTCCCCTTGAAAAATATCGAAAGAACTTGTTAACATAACCAAGCAACATGACCACGTCCTAAACAAACACGACAACATACCCAACCCACACAGCAATAATCTGGATACACATCGAAATAATAAAGTAATAGTCACACACTCAAACTATATAGCAACAGTCTAAAATCACAAAAAAAAATAGAACCAGTCCAACAACCATTTCAAACATATACATATTGTCATGTTATACCAATCACACTACAAAACTCTACAATTTTTCGTAAAATAATACATCAAATTGTCAAACATAAAATTTAATTTAGTTACATTTACAATACCATTAAAAAAATCTAAACCACTATTTATTTAACAATAAATAAATTCTCCACATTAAAAATATTTATATTTATATATATATATATATATATATATATATATATATATATTATTTTTATAGTCTACTCAGTTTAATTAGAATCTTAAAAATTCTTACTAAATTATTAATTTTCGCTAACTTCCTATTTAAAATATTATAATATTCAGTTATATTCGAAACATTCAAAAGATTTATATATGTATAAGTATATAATTCTACTTTCGTATGTTATATACTTAACATATTATAAGAAAAATGTATAATATAATGGCATGTCACATGATACATTAAAGGAAAACGTTTCTTCAACAACGCAAATTTGACAATTTGACAACAACACGTGTCGTTATGTGTTGTTTTAAATGATTTTTTTTTAAAGTTTAATTTTGTTTTTGAGGTGTTTTCGGAAAGAAAAATGTTGAACCTGTTGTCGTCTTTCACAAAGTGAAATTCATCTCTACGAAACTCTCTCACTAGTTTTTCCTTTTCCATTCGAAACTCTCGCTCCACCAACGAAATGCTCTTTGTCCATCGCTGTGAAAATCGTTCTTGGGTCCACTGTTCTATCTAGACGAAGTCGTGTGTGTTGGTCCGCCATTGAAGTGTTGGGAGGAAGTCTCGCTTGGGTCCATCGTTGGCGTCATTTGTCGAAAGGTTTCGTTTTTTTGCCGTCGTCGTTGGTCCTTCGTCGGTTGGGTGCGGTGGTCACTTTGTCAGCAACGATTTTCGTCTTTTATCCAAAGGTATTGTTTATTCGCACACGTATCACGCTTCGTTCCTGTGGTTTTTTGGTTTGTCAATGGTTTCTTCCTTTCTTTGTACTCTATATCGTGCAATGGATGTGGTTACCCATTTTCCCCTTCCAACTTGCAAACTCTTTCTATGAATATTTCACTTTCCATGTCTTTAAATTTGCTTTTAGGCACATGCATAGGCTAGCTCATAGACTTTCTCTTCAAATAATGTGTCATTAACGACAAAAATGTAGAGTCTAGTTGTTCCCTTGAGTAGTTCATGACTTAACTTCTCTTCCCTCACTTTAATTTCTCCAAGTTCTTACTGCATGTGCCTTATTATACAAATGTAGGTAAAATTATGAATTTGTAAATATTACATTATCGCTGTCTTCATATTATTTCTAAATTCCAAAATGTTCATTTCAGGAAGACTTGGCTGCGTTTAGGAAGAAGTATTTATGTGATTGGATCCTAGACGAGGATAACGTCCGAAGATTTCAAACGCTGCAACATTTTGGATTACTATAGCATTAGAAATGTGTTCTTGGTTTATATTCTTATTTTATAGAAAATGAATAGATATTGTATAAAATTATACTATTAAATTTTTTTACAGAATTGTACAGAATTATAACAAATGAATACAGCTAAACTATTCTTGATTAATTATTCTTCATATTCATTTTTTTTGTCTGTGTTTTTGGTTGAGTGAGTTTAATCATTAACTTATTGGGTCAAAATTGATGTGTCCCTGTACTGATGAGGAGTTGGACTAAAACAATAGGTTTACTAAATTGGTTGTTGTTGATTGCCTGGAAGTTCTGTTTTTGGAAGACAATTGTTCTCAGTTATGTGCGTGTGTAATCGATTATGAGTAGCCTGTATTCACTTACCAATGAAAAATCACAAATTTGTACCGAAAGTGTAGCGCCACTCCCCTGCTATGGAAGAAGAGCTCCCAATTGAGGGGTTGGACCTAATTTGGTGAAATTTATTGCAAGATCTTCACTTGGTTGGTTGATTTTTATGACCAAGGACGTGTGGATGTACTTAGTAGTGGTTGAAAGGACTTAGGGTGTCCACAAAATTGGTTGCTTATGATTGCATCCAAGTGGTGTTGTGAGGAAGAGGAAGATAGACAATTATGTGCGTGTGTAATCGATTACGAGTAGCTAGTAGAAGACCGAGCACTGTGCGTGTGTAATCGATTACGACTAGCTTTTTGTGCGCCATTTCTCCAAAGCTTTGTCATGTTTTTTCCTTGGAAGAGGGAGTTTCATCATCATTCAATTGGGTTCTTTATTCCAATTTTTCATATGGATGAGTGAGTTTCATGGTCATGGGCGGTATTTATTGCACCAATTGACACGTTAGGCCATTGAATTGTTGAAAAAAAAGGTCGTTTATGTGCTTTCATATAAGCTAGATGAGATCCATCACATTTTTGCCATATATTCAATGGCCTAATATGTTCATTGGTGCAGGGAACACATCCATTCACATGGAACTCAGTCACCCATTCACAAGAAATGCAAAAAGTCACAAACAAGACCAATAACCACCATGGAAAGTAGTGTTCATCTAGCTGGGAAGTACAGTTGAAGTTTCTGTACAAATGACCCTTTTTTCTATGGTAATCGATTACAAGACCCCTGTAATCGATTACCATAGGAAAAAAGGGTCATTTGTACTCAAACTTCAACTGTACTCCCCAACTAGATGAATACTACTCCCCAGGGTTATTTTTATGTCCTTATGGGTGATTTTTTCCATTTTTTGCATGGATGTCTCGTGTTGCTAATCATTGATGGTGTCAAGTGCATCAAAACACAATTTACCCCACTCAATTGTGGACAAAGTAGTTCATATAGGTGTTTAAACCAAGGTAGGTGAAGTCCATATAAGTGTTTGGCTTGTGCTAGTAGAATCACATCACACCTTAATTATACTACTATTTTACCTTCAATTATGGACATTTTATAAAGAAATAAAATAAATTAGAATAATATAAGAAACATGAGACAATAACTTGAAAGTAAACTCGTTTTGGAAGCTTAGAAAAACGTTGTTTTTGAGAAATTAACTGCATCTACTAAAGTGGTCTAAAAATTATGAGTTAGTTATCATTTGAAAGATCTTTGAGTCTACATTCCAACAAAACAAGAATCAACTCATTTGGAGTTCGATGGAGAAAGTTATGAGCAAAACAGCTAGCAAAGGTCAGAGGTGGTAGAAATATATAAAACGTTAACTTTAAGGAATTAACTGCACCTACTCAGATGTCCAAAAATTATAAATTAGTAGTCATTGGAAAGAGTTTTGAGTCTATTTTCTAATAAAAAAAGAATCACATCATTTGGAGGTATGTGGAAAAAGTTATGATTAAAATAGTCAGCAAAGGTCAAGGTTGACAACATGTTATCTTATACGTATATCTTTCCCTCTTGTTGACAGATATATTATTTATTGAAAATGCCGTTTAAAATTTTTGCATTGTAACAACATTAGATGACATATTTCTTAATTAATAAAATGAAAATATTTCCTATGAGACTCGGAGAAGGGGTGTTACAACAGTGGTCATGCACCTCACCTCAGTTAGAGAAAACAACTTAAAATGGACATTTTTTTAAAGAAATCAATGACCTAACCTCATTATTGGTGTAGGGAGCACACCCAATAAAATTGAACTCACTCACCCATCTCAAAAAATGAAAAATTCAACAAAAATAAAGCAATAACCACCATGGGGAATAATGTTCATCTAGCTGGGGAATATAGTTGAAGTTTCTATACAAATGACCCTTTTTCCTCTGGTAATCGATTATAAGACCCCTGTAATCGATTACCAGAGGAAAAATGGTCATTTGTACAGAAACTTCAACCGTACTCCCCAACTAGATGAACATTACTCCCCAGGGTTATTTTTATGTCCTTATGGGTGATTTTTTTCCAGTTTTTGCATGGATGTCTCATGTTGCTAATCCCAAGAGCCCAAACCCTTGGGCCCAAGTTCTCGGGTCAGATCCATTTTTTTGAAACAAAAACGAAAACACACTATCTTCCCTTTGCACGCACCCATCTCCCGTTTGCAATCCCATTTCCCATTCACACCCCCATTTCATTCGGGCTTAAGCCCACTCTATTTTTACAAACAAAAATAAAAAGGAATTGGACCTGGGCACACATTTCAAGATGCACCCCTCATTTTCATCTTTACACCTTGGCAGATACAAAGTTGGAGAAAAAAGATTTTGACCCAAACTAAAGAGCCTCAATTTCACTCCACACCTCTGGTTTTTATCTCTGCACCCCATTCTTATGGGATGTTCTCTTGCTTTTATTTTATTTCTTTTATTTTTGTTCTGCTTTTATTTTATTTTATTTTATGCTTTTATTATTTGTTTGACTGTTAGGATTTTATATGCAACCCCTTGTATGATAGCCCACACCCGTTTGTTTTATTTATATCTATTAGACTTGTTTGTTTCATTCTCCATAAAAATTACAAAAAAAGATATTAAAATTATAAATATTTTAAATTAACAAAAAATATATTTTAAAGGTTAAGCACATGTGTGATCGCACGCATCGTCCTTATGCTAAAAACCTTTTCTGTTTATTTTATAAAAATACCAAAAAACAATATTTTAAAGGTTAAGCACATGTGTGATCACACGCATCGTCCTTGTGGTAAAAACCTTTTCTGTTTATAAAAATACCAAAAAACCAATATTTTAAAGGTTAAGCACATGTGTGATCGCACGCATCGTCCCTGTGCTAAAAACCTTTTCTGTTTATTTTATAAAAATACCGAAAAAATATTTTAAAGGTTAAGTACATGTGTGATCGCTCGCATCGTCCTTGTGCTAAAAACCTTTTCTCTTTCTTTTATAAAAAATACAAAAATATATTTTTAGGGTCAAACACATGTGTGATCGCTCGCATCGTCCTTGTGTTAGAAACCTTTTCTCTTTCTTAAATAAAAAATACCAAAAATATGTTTTAAAGCTTAAGCACGTGTGTGATCGCTCTCATCGTCCTCGTGCTAAAAACCTCTCTCTGTCTTTTATAAAAATATCAAAAAAAAATATATAAAAATCTTCAAAAACTAAAAACAACACTTTCAAGCAAACAAACAGTATTTCTAGCCAGAACTACGTGATCCTTGATTCTCCATCAAAAGTGGAGATACGTAGGAGCAAGGTTAGCCCTTGTCAGGTTCACTTCCCAAAAATCCAAATTTATCCATAATCATTTTCCAAACAAATTTTCTAAACAATTTCCCAAACAAGCTTTCCAATTTCTAAAAGAACTACGTAACCCTGATTTCTCATTTTGAATGAGAATACGTAGGAGCAAGGTCAATCCTTGTCGGGCCCAAAAAACTAAAAAATATATTTTGTTTATTTAGAATTTTATTTTAGGGGATAGTTAAACATTTTGAAAACCACATCATATTCGTGCATTTAGTTAAAGGTACTGCCTTAGGGCAGGCGTTGTAGGGTGCTAACACCTTCCCTACGCGTAACCGACTCCCGAACCCAGAATATGGTTTTCGTGGACCGTGTCTTACTATTTTATGGTTTTTCCGTAGTTTTCCATAATAAACTATGGTGGCGACTCCAAAATCTCTTTTCAAAACCTGTTCCTTTTTTTGGATCGTCGTCCCGTCGCGATTTCGGTTGCGACATATACGATGTATGAACAACAAACAAGTTTAACGATAACAACACGTTCAACCAATTTATAGCCTATAAAAAATGAAAACGAAAATGAAAGTTCATCAAAAACCCAAAATGAAACTAAGCTGTTTGAAGGTGGGTTCGTCGTCGGAATAAAGTATTGTCATTAGTGACGGAGAAAGGAGAACGCGTTTATGCTCTAAAGAGTACTTGTGCACGAAACCAAGAAGTCAAAACGAAAAAAATCATACCTAAAGTAGTTAATTAAATTGTCTTTGTGTTAAATGAAAAAAAGATTACATGTGTTGGTTGTCGAAAACTTCCTCCGAGAAGGGTTTGAACAAAGAAGAAAGTTTCACGTAAGATAAAGTGAATAAATTTTCACCTTCCCGCCCAAACTTTTAATGAATTCATTAACATATAACATCTAAAAAGTATTATTCTAATGTCTTATAGCTCCTTGACGTCTGAGATTAGAACATTCAACATCATATGATAGTACATTTTCAGCTTCGCACCAATAATTTCCTCACTATGACATCGAAAATTGAGAATTTCAACGTCTAATGACCATATGACGTCGCAAAGTATAAATTCTATCGTTGAAATTCAACATTAATTTAGAAAAGTGTTGCAAGTCATTTTTTTACGTTAGCTTTTTCATATTATGATTTTGAATTCGAGATGACAAAACTCTTTTTTGTACTAGTGTCACATATGAAATTAGTTGCATGACAAACTACTACATAACTTATTTTGTCTGTAGGTTGAACAAAATTAGAGCCAGTGTGGCAATACCAAATGTCAAAGTCCATATTAGTGTACTCAAGGGAAACTACATCGGTTATTTCGCCCATAGGCAGCGATTCCTGAACCGAGGCAAAAAGGGGTAGGATTTTGCCTCGGTTCACAGATAACCGAAGTAGTACAATTTTTCCTTTTTTTATTTTTTTGAAGGACTTTTGGCCTCGGTTCCTACTGAACCGAGGCAGTATCTTGGACTCTACTACCTCGATTGGGACCTAAATCGAAGCAATATAGTGGTTTTTACTTTTTTTTTTGTTTTTTCGTCAGTCTTTCTGCCTTAGTTGTAACCTGAACTGATACCATAGAGGGCTTTCTGCCTCGGTTATGG
The DNA here is from genome assembly GCF_029865625.1 of Vigna umbellata. NCBI lineage: Eukaryota > Viridiplantae > Streptophyta > Magnoliopsida > Fabales > Fabaceae > Vigna > Vigna umbellata. The sequence goes on along the minus strand of NC_142173.1, from coordinate 50,532,782 downwards.
TCACAACCGAGGCGTACTCCCTTGTCAGACGCAAGGCGCGACAACAATGTCGAACGACTGTTGGGGGCAATGGTTGCGGGTAGGTGGCGATTGGGGACGCACGCCGGTTGGGGGCAATGGTCTCGCAGCGGTGGCAATGACGGAAGAGGAGAGGCACGATAGAGGCCGTGGGATAAAAGTGGCAGAGGAAATGGAGAAAGTAGTTGACGGTGATAACAACATGGAGAGGACGAGATGACGACGGCAAACGACAGTCACCAGCGATGGAAGCAAAAGAGAAAGAGTGGTGAGGGAAGCAGAGGAGAAGGGTTCATTCGCGGGGAAGAAGATGAACAGGGAAAGAGTTCTTTTGTTTCGCGATTTCTTAAATTTAAACAGGCTATTACCTTGGTTCTTCATTTAACTGAGCCAATAACAACCTTACTACCTCGATCATAAGTGCAACCGATGTTGTAGAGCCTACGACAGAACGTCTTGAATAAGGGGTTGTCAGTGCATAGAATGTTCCAAATACCTTTTGTCAAACTCTACTGCCTCGGTTGGTTAGAGAACCAAGGCAGTAGCCCTATATAGGAAAGACTGTCAGGTTAAAAGTGTTTTTTCAGAAGCGTAGCAGGGTTTTCTGGCTCGGTTAGTCAGAGAACCGAGGAAATAACCCTATTTCAAAAAGTCTAACAGGTGAAAAGTCCTCTTTGCAGGTGGGTAGCAGGGTTTTCTGCCTCGGTTGTTCACAAAACCGAGGCAGTATCCCCATTTCAAAAAGTTTGGTAGGTGAAAAATCCTCTTTGCAGGTGGGTAGCAATGTTTTCTGCCTCGGTTGTTCACAGAACCGAGGCAGTATTCCCATATAGGCATCTGTTTCTGGACAATTGAGGCATAAAGTTTCGCTAAAACTACGAAAATGTCATCGCACTTTTATACGCTTCTGTTTCTGTAAAATTGAGGCGTATATAGTGCGTAAAAAATCTTTTTTTTTACCAGTAATTTAAGAAGTTGTAAAGAAATTAGAGCTTGTACCAATCTTAATGAATTGAAAATTAAATGCATAAATAGGCAGAAACCGTTTAAAGTGATGCTTTCAGAACTTGAAACAATTCTTAACACCAACACCATGCTTCAAGGTCAAAGGGATCCCCACCTTCTATTTTGAGGTAGGGAATGAGTCTAGATGCATTTAATTGATGTAGGAGAATAATTTAGATTAAGGTTCTACTAAGGAGTAGAGTCTGATTGAGAGAAGAACGAGACACAAACCACAAATGGTTGGGTTCTTCTTATTCAAGAAATAAGGAAGAAATAAATATTCTTGATAATTTTATGTTTTATATTTAAGGGCCAGTGAGTTAAAGAACACTTTTGATGGATAACTAGGTTGTATTTTTTACAAAACTTTCTAGACTTTTGGCTCACATAAGTTCTCTCAAACTTACACATAGATACTAACTCCTCTCAGTTTCCTTTATTCAATAATAGAACTCCTAGTGTTACCTTTCACCACCTTCAATTCTTTAACCCCTAACTCGAAAAGAATAATTTATTAATTAACTTGCTCATGTTAAGTTATTGTACATGTCGTGTAACCATCAACAGGTTTCAATATTGATAGTATGCCTTAAACTTTGTCTCTTAAGATAAGTTGTTTGACATTATAAAATATTAGGCAACATGACATTTTCAAATTGTTTTAATTTAGGGTTTGCAACTTACTAAATTGTCATTTATGTTTATGCAGAAGGCAAGTCTATTGGATGTCAAAATAGAGATTACAAATAGTGATGGAAGATGCAATTGATGATTGGCTCGTGAGACAGATGCATTGGCTTTGAACTAATGTACAAGGCTTTTTCTATTTTTTAATAAAACAAATTTAGAGATATTGGTCTATCACCTATTTATTCGGAATTTTTATTTGAGTTTTGTTCAGTATCATGGGTTACAAGAGAAGGAGACCCCAACGTCAGCCTACCAAATATGAAAAATGATACAAGCATAAGAGTAAATTGATTAAAATTAGTTAAATTTCCTTCTTTTATTTATACCTAAGGGAAATGGTAAGGCTAAACTTTCAACATTATTCTTCAGTTTGGAAGTTCTTCATAGGAATTGAAATTAAGGTGTACTATTATCTTTATAAGCTAACACAACAAACAAAATTTAAGAGAAGCTAATATAGTCATTACAACTTCGAAATAAATTTATCCCACTGTAGGCATAGGGAGAAGGTCCAATAAATTATGCTAAACATACAACACTTCAGGTGTACATGTAGTTAATAAATACCTAAAGACGGAGAATAATCCTTCCAGTAGAAATCTATAAACAAATATGGAGGAGTTAGTTGTGAACCCTTTTTAGGAAGTAAAGATCTCCATATAAATGTGACTTTTATAAAATTGAAATGTATAATAATGTGAGCTTAAATGCATTGGAAAAACTTTAAATCAGGACAATGCCCATTTGCGAAGTGGCAGAACAAGACACTTACCAATTATGTGAGGAATCCTCTACGAATGGTTTTGTCTTTGCGCGTGAGGGAAAGAGATGGATGCTCTGTTAATAGCCTTAACCAAATCCTGGAACAAGAACCCTTTGTGTTCCTCTGTTCGAATGAGGTCACGATGGTCAGCCTCTGCAATGACAGAATGAAGTGTCAGCAATGAAGGGTCTGCGAATGCCTGCGTGAATGACGAAGAGGGCGTTCATGAATGAAAGCTACTATTCTATGGTTTGAAGCAACCAATTCGGTGGAATGCAAATGTGAAAGTTGGGGGAGGGAAACCCAAGTTTTGGGTTTTGCTGATCGAGCAACTAACCGACGACTATATATCCTCCAATAAGTAAATTCACCATGCCATTACCGACGAATTTATTCGTGGGTAAAGACAATAGTAGTACCCGTCGGAAATTCTATCAGTAAATTCATTTTATCAATGACCTAATGTCCGTTGGTAATATTCTGTCGGTAATTTATCATTTTCCTATAGTGTTAAAGATTTACGAAAAAGGTGTCAATGAAGAAACATACCTATGATGAAGAAGTCAACAATTCTCCAATACTCATTTATGTCAAATGATGCCTCGACAATTCTGGTCATAGTTTTGGTATATGCAATCATTCTTTTTTGTTGGTCCCCGTACTTTATGAAAATAATGTAAAAGATCCTCTCCAACATCATGTTCCACAACATAATTTTAACATGCATTATGATGAAAATGAGTTGTAGTTTTCTTATCAACAATCATTCTAGCATTTCTTATGAGTCAAAATTTTCCAGCATGTGTCACAACTTTTTAAGACATATTATAATATATGAATCACATTATGAGAAACTATCTCAAACATATTTTGAATAGTCATCTTAACTACTACAACAATTTTCTAAGCCATATTATAATCACTTTTTGAACCATAATGTGAGAAACCAATACCTTATTATGGGTCACATAATGAGTAGTTTTCACAATTTTTGGACTAGTAATTTCAACCACAAGTTCAAAAATTTCTAAAACATCTTTATAGGAATTGATGAAAAAGTTTCAATAACAATTTAAAGCATACATTCAAGATTTGAAAAAGAAAATGAATCAATTACATACTATATTGGATGACATGAAACAATCTTCATAGTTTAATGAGCCATAACAACAAGCTGATTTTGTCCATTCTTTATTATGTACAACATGTGATTGAAGAAGATGAGGAGAAAAAAATGAAAACAACATAGATTTGGATTTTTATTTATCTAACTTTTCTAGAAAGTTTTAATGCATGTAGTTGTCATAATGGTTTATGCTCTATATGTGTTGAAATTAACTTTACAATACATATTAATGTGTAATGCAAATTCTAGAAGAATATAGAAAATCCTAAGGTAGAAGTATTAAAATGTAATAAAACTTCTAGAATATAGTAGAAAAACCTAAGATAGGAAGAAAAAAATCAAGAACATTCTACATGGGTAAAATTCTAGGACATTCCACATAAGTTGTGGATAACATGTTCTAGAATAATCTACGGGTCTATAAATACCCATGTACTCTACCGTTTGACGCAAGACAAGGCAACGTCTACTACAAACCAATCGATTGGGGTAAATACTTGGGTCTAGCAGAATGGTGCTACAATACCACTATTCATTCAGCTACTAGAATGTCTCCTTTCCAGGTCACGTATGGCAAGGAACCTCCTTCGATTCCTCAATATTTAGCAGGCTCCTCGTCATTAGAGGCAATTGATTGTCTGTTATCAACTCGCCTGAATACCCTCCGAAAGAAACTTCATAAGGTTCAAAATTAGATAGTTGCGTATGGCAAGCGGAGGCAGGTGGATTATTAGGTTGATGATTGGGTCTATGTACGGTTGCGACCCTACCGCCAGAATTTTGTCCGAGGTTCAGCTTATGAGAAGTTGGGCAAGCGTTTTTATGGTCCCTTTCACATACTTGAGCGTGTTGGAGTTGTTGCTTACAAGCTAGAGCTGCCTTCAACTTCCAAAATTCATCCGATTTTTCATTATTTAGTGCTTAAGGCTCATCGTGGCTCTCTCCCTGTTCATCACATTGACTTGTCTTTTGATTTGAGCAAACTTCGTTTAACCTTTGCCTTGGACTGCCCATCGACTTGACTCTCTTTGGTCCGAGCCAATTAAACTTGATTCTTTGGTTTGATTGATTAGGTTTGACTTTCATCCCGATAGACCCAACTCAAATTTCAACCTGAACGAACTCAATTCAACCTTCGACTTTTAAGTGACTAGACTCAATTTTCAAGCTTAACATAAACATAAAGTATATTTAACTTAACTTAAAACCTATCAATCTTGACTTGACCTAAATGAAATCTAACTTTAGACCCAATTTAAATGACTTACTTCACTTAGTCCAACTTAATATCATCTTTCTTGACGTAAGACTGGCTCACATAGACTTACTTATAGATTACTCTTATGCTATGACTGTTCTTTTTTTTTTTTGCTATTTTTATCTTTTGAACTTTTTCTTATATTTATGAAGATTTGGGCTGTGATAAAAAAAATGCTTAATAACCAGTATAGAAATCTATATGTTCAGGTTAATATATTTTTTCTCTTAACATGCAAATCTAAGGGGCATCACACACAAATGTGATATACTCTGAAATGACTTGGAAGGGTAAGCCATAACAAACCTATTATGGTGGCTATTATGAAAAAAATCATATTTTGACAGAATGAGTTTCCGTGTTTTTTTTTTCAGAAGCTCAAGGCACCATAACAAATCACACCATTAAATGCACCCTAAGGACAAAAACAATGACTTGGATTGGTGGGACCAACCAGAAAGAAAAATTGACTCAAAAGTCACAAGTAAATGGAATAGGATAGTGGATATGGTAGGAGAAACGAAAAACCTTTGAGAACAAGTTTCAAACTGATGCCAAAATGTTAGTAAGTTTGCATCATCTAGAACTTCTAAGTTTGCATGACTATACTCAAATCTTGAAAAGGTTATACTTTGTGACCAAGTTCTCAGTAAAGGGGACCATAACTATAAACCACCAAAAGAAAAGCAAAAGTGGCCATATTTAATTAAACAATTTTCTGTCTATTTTTTGTTGTCAGAAGAGCAAGGAGTTCAAATGATTGGTCATGGAAAAAAGAAGTATCGAGAATAAAATAATAAAGCACAAAACATAGAGTTAACATTAGTTTATATATTAAAATTTTAATTGTAATATAAGTTAATTTTAACGTCTATTTTTTCTAATTTTAACTTCTTCATTATTTACCATATAAATCATGTAACGAAAAATAATATATACAAAATAAATTGTTCTTAAAGCAAGTAAAGTATTACAGTGAGCTGAAAATTTAAATTGTTTCCTGGTCATGAAATCCAGACATAATTTTTGTCTTTGGATTAATAAGATATTGTTGATTATTATTATATATAACCTCTAGAATGTTCGGTTTTCATTTGTTACATATCATATATTCGTCCACATGATAACCTAAGACTTAACAGCACAACATAAGTTCTTGTGCTTTTCCTTTTTGTAACTTGTCAGCTAAGGAGTAAAGTCAGTCAATGACTTTTTTGCATTATAAATTCATTGCCACAGCACAACACAACACAACACAACACAAAACAAACACTGAGCTTTGTTAGTAGCTGCTTCACCACCTTTGCTTCTCATCTTCCTATCTTTGTTACAATGGATGTTAAAGGATTCGGTTTTAGACCCACAGAAGAAGAACTTGTCGACTATTACCTCAGACACAGGTTGCTGGGTGATGATCCACAAGTCCACGTCATCCCCGACATCGACCTTTGTGAAGTGGAACCTTGGCACGTACCAAGTAATAATCTAAACCTTTAACACTTCATGCATCTTCATGCAACCATCACTTGTTCTTTATCTTTCTCTTATAATTTCTTCACTGATGTTTACTTTTTCTCTTGTTTGAAACAGTGTTATTCGGGGAATCAGATGTGCAATTTGATTTTCCAGAATGGTTTTTCTTCAGCCCTGTTGGTTTCAAGTATTCGAACAGTAAAAGGATTAACAGGACAACCAAGTGTGGCTTCTGGAAACCCACTGGAAAAGATCGTGAGATTAGGAGCTCCGACTCCAACATTCTCATTGCCACAAAAAAGACTCTCGTTTACTACAAAGGCAGCGTTTCACGTGCTGAGAAGTCCAACTGGGTTATTCATGAATACCATGCTGTTACCTTTCACGAAAGCCAGGTTGGTATGCGTTTTGGAGATTTTTAACACTGATATTGGAAATACTCTTTCTTGATTTTTCTTCACTGTTCTATAGCCTTTGACATATATCAATGGATATTTTTAGTTTTAGCATATAATCACGTCGTTTTAGCATTTCTTGATTCGTTTTGGCTTTTCATTTCTGCACATTGTATGAAATAACTTCTGATTTGCAGAGGACTTTCGTTTTGTGTCGCTTGATGAAGAAACCTGGGGGAACAACTGAAGGTGGAGGTGATGAAGGGGAGAGCAGTAGAATCATGATTTCTGGCTATGAGAATCAGTCAATAGCAAGAGGCATTCCTTCAGTAAGCTGAAACATTCTTTACGAACATATTAACACTCTGTCATGTGATAATGCCGAGAATTGATACTTGTGTGTATTTTCAGAGAACTACTTTTACTGGAATAGAAACGACCTTACAGCAAAACCAAACGTCTTTTCCAAACTCCTCATATCACGATGCCTATTCTAGAAATGAATCTAACATTGAGCATACTTCATATGAAGAAGAATTCCTGAATTCTATTTTTGTTCATGACGGTTATGTGAACAATGAACAAAATATAAATACCTTCGACAATACTTCCGTCCATGAAACAAACCAAGAGAAAAAGAAGAAAAAAAAGAAGAGCATATTTTCTTTCTTCTAATCATCACAGAGGAAGGTTTCAAAAGAATGCAGTATTCCATGTAGAGGTGAGAAAATCAAACAGATTCATTAGAAAAATGAAGATTACTTTCTTGACGAATGAGGCAGATGCTTCATTTGAACTGATTTTCACTGTAACATACTATTGATATACCATGCTTCACGTGATGTATTTTGTAGTCTCGGAAGATTTTCTCATTGTGAATCAGAAGAACCGGAAGCCATCAATCTTCTGATAACAATACTAAAGGTTCTTTCATCTATATGGAGACAACGTCATCAAGACAACGTAGTTTTAAGGGTTTTTATGTGTGTATTACCACGTTAGTTTGGAAGTATTATCAATTTCAGTACACGTAGTAGTGTATGTAAAGGGTCGATGGTGACTGTTCCATAGTTCCTTTTCTTGTATTATCATGTTATTTATTTTGAATTGAGATGAAGTTTCTTATTTGTAGTCATGGTTATCAACCTCTCGAGTTAACTCGTAAACTCGCATGGATACGACTTCCGAGTTAACTCGAAAGTAAACTTTTTTTTTATGTAAATTCATTAAAATTGACTGTGAAATTGGTTGAATGATGTAAAATCACGAGTTTGTAAAGATTCTGCGAGCTTGAAAGAGAAAAAATTAAGAAAAAACGAGGCTGTTTGGGGTTTAGGGTTTCATGACCTGATTGTCACTATCTCTCGCGTCCCTCTTTCTCTCTATGGTCATCGCCTCTCCTCACCTCCATAATGATCAAAATTAATGACAATAATCCAAGTATTTATATTTTACAATATTTATTTTTATGAATAATGTAACTTTTTATTTATTTAAAGTTATATAATTTTGTAGAATTATTTAAATTAGGATATTACTTTTATAATATTTTTTTTATCTGAAGTAAACTTTTACGAGTAGAATTTACTCTATTCTCGCTAATTTATGTAAATTCTGGAGATAACTAGCTAATCTAGTTGGTGGTTCTTATAAGCAGTGTTCACTCATATTGAAACATATCTTAATAAGCCTATGTCATCAGTAATGAAAATGTTTTTGTTGCTGTTCAAAAACATGCTGGTATGTATGTCAGGTCAGATGTTCAATATGCAGTCAATAATTGTTTTCCTATCCAATAAAGATTTTTAAGCAAATCGTCACAAAAAAATATTAAAAAATGAAGGCTACCTGGAATTTTATTGAAAAGATAATGCATGTCCAAGTTTCAGCAATGCTAACTTTAACCAATCTCTTTCTGGAATGTTCATATGAAAATTCATTTACGGGGATACTGAAAAAACGTGGATGTGAAAAGAAAAATTGAGGTGATAAAAGAATCGTTGGAGTTCACTGTCTGTTCTTGGAAGTTAGCACATGACTAAAATCTTAAAAAGTATATCCACCATTGGAGTCATGTTCTTGATTGGTAGTGATGAGTATAACTAACCTCCAAAATAAAGCAAGTGATCCAAGCAAATTCACTAACCAATAGTTTTGAAAGAACATTGAAATGGTGGGCCACGGAAGAAACTTGGATACCAAGGCTCAAATAACTTTAAAAGGCATTGGTCCTTCTCATAGACACTCATAACAGATTATATCCTATCGAATGAGAAAATTTGTTAAATATATTTTTGTACATTTCGTAGAAAGTGCTGAGTTAGGAAAAAGAGTCTCATTCTCACGCGGTATTAGTACAATACAGTCACTTCATTTTTACTGTATCTATCTGTTACTTAAAAATTTTGATTTTAGAATCACGATAACATTTCATATATTTAGACTTTATATGTTGAATTTTCTTATAAAATAACCTGCCAATAAGATCACTTAGATGCAATATATTTGAACTATAAGTGCGTGATCTAAAGTTTTAATTTATAGAATAATTTTACGAACTTTTTATAAAGTTTGCAAGATTGCCTCATATTCCGAATCTTGAAATAAGAGCTTTGTATTATTATAATGTAATTTCCAAAGACAACTTCTTAACTAAGGAGTCATGTCAAGTCAATGAATGTGCAATTATAAATTCATTTCACCACACAAACACTGAAAACACTAAGTAGCGTTCTTCATTCAGTCCCCTGTTTCGTCATCCACCCTTTTTTCTTCATTCAACACTGAAGAGATGTGTTTACAAAAACCAATGGAGATTGTAGGATACGGTTTTCGTCCCACCGATGAAGAACTTGTCCACTTTTACCTCAAACACAAGTTGCTAGATGATGATCCCCGTGTCCATGTCATGACTGATATAGATCTTTGCGATGTGGAACCTTGGGACGTACCAGGTAATAATCCAAAGCCAAACTCTACATGAATCTTCGTGAAATCAACGTTGCCCTTTGTCTTGTTCTGATCTTTACTTCAATTTTTATTGTTTTAAATAGAGATGTTAGCAAAATCAGTAATACCATTCAAAAACTCAGAATGGTTTTTCTTCCGTCGTGTTCAGTTCAAATCCTCAAATAGTGAAAGGTTTAACAGGACAACCAAGAGTGGGTTCTGGAAACCCACGGGAAAACCCCGTGATGTTAGAACAGGGGACACCAACACTGTCATTGGGACTAAGAAGACTCTTGTTTTCCACAGTGGTCGTGCTTCCAAAGGTGTCAATTCCAACTGGGTTATTCACGAATATCATGCTCTTAACTCTCTCCAAAGCCAGGTTTGTATTTCATTTTTTGAGAAACTTGTAACTAAATTACAGTGTGTGGAAGGAGTGTAAACTAGTCGAACCAAGATGAGTATTTAAAGCCTGGGTTTAACTTTTGAAAAACTTTATAAATTTTAAAATATCCCATGTAATTTTGTGCTTTAATCTTGACTATGGGTAATAATTAGTTTCTCGACAAAGCTTATGGAGAACCTCTCATGTTACTTACTGGATGTGTTTAATTGAGTCTTTCTATCTAAGAACACTCAAAATTCATCACTAATTCTCATCGAAGACCGTCAATTTCTTCTGCATGTTTGCCTAATTTGTGTTGACCTTTTACTTTTGTGAATTGGGCCAAATGAATGCTTACCATACTCCAATTTTTTCAGAATGCTTTTGTGTTATGCCGCTTGAAAAAGAAACATGGGAAAACGACCGAAGGAGGAACTGCTGCACTGATATGTGATGAAGAGGAATCCAGTAGAAGCGTGGTTTCTGACAATGAAAATCAGGCAATAGCAGAAGGAGTTCCATCTGTAAGCTGAAGCATCTTTCATGAACATATATACACTGTGACATGCGAACATGCCGAGAATTTATGCTTCTTTCTGTCATTTCATATATATATTTACATATTTTTTCAGGGAGATACTTTTAGCAGAATGGAAACAATCTGTCAGTTAACATATCAGGCAGAAAACAATATCTCCCCAGCAGAACAGTCTCTAATTGATATTGAGCAGGATGAAGCATCTTTCCCAAACCCATCTAACGATGCCTATTTTAGAAAGGAAAACAACAATAGGCATATCCCATATGCACAGACTCCATTTGAAGCTATGCATACTTCTTTAGGATCTACCCAAAATCCATTTGAAGTTGGATCTATATTAACTCTTTTTGAAACTACCCAACCTTCATTTGAAACTACAAATGCTCCTTTTGAAACTATGGAGACTCCTTTTGATACTATGGAGACTCCTTTGGGAGCTATGTATACTTCATTTGAAACTACGCAGACTTCTTTAGGATATATGTTAACTCCTTTCGAAACTACACAACCTTCATTTGAAAGTATAAAGACTCCTTTTGAAACTATGGAGATTCCTTCTGATACTATGGAGACTCTTTCAGGAACTATGCAGTCTCCTTTGGGAGCTATGCAGAGTCCTTTAGGAGCTATGAATACTTCATCTGAAACTACGCAGACTTCTTTAGGATTTATGTTAACTCCTTTAGAAACTACACAACTTTCATTTGAAACTATAAAGACTCCTTTTGAAACTATGGAGACTCCATTTGATACTTTGGAGACTCTTTCAGGAACTATGCAGTCTCCTTTGGGAGCTATGCAAACTCCTTTAGGAGCTATGTATACTTCATTTGAAACTACGCAGACTTCTTTAGGATCTATAACACCTTTCGAAACTACACATCCTTCATTTGAAACTACAAATACTCCTTTTGAAACTATGGAGACTCCTTTTGATATTAGGGAGACTCCTTTGGGAGCTATGTATACTTCATTTGAAACTACACAAACTTCTTTAGGATCTATGTTAACTCCTTTTGAAACTACACAAACTTCATTTGAAACTTCGAAGTCTTTGGAAACTCCTTTTCAAACTATTGAGACTCCTTTAGGAGCTATGTATACTCCACCTGAAATGATTCATCCTCCATCTGAAACTACGCAGATTCCTTTAGGATCTATGCGGACTTCATTAGGATCTATGCATATTCCTTTAGGATCTATGCAGATTCCTTTAGCATCTAGGAAGATTCCTTTTGAAAGTAGGAAAATTCCATTTCAAAATACACATACTCCTTCGCAGACTCCTTTTGAGTTCCCTAAATCATTGAAAAGGGCATATTGTGAAAGCACTTGCATAAATCCAGAAGTCGTCCTTAAACTGGTAAATATTTATTTTGCAAAGTCCAAATAATACTGAGTGTGCCTCCTTTCATTTCTGAACTTTCATTTTGATTTACTAAATTAAAATTTCAGAGTGCATTATTATGATTTGAATTTTGTTAGATTTTTCACAATGTATCGGGATTTTCTCGAGTAGATACAACATAATTTTAACGTAAAATGTCTTTTTGAGTTGGCTTTGATGCGTTCTTGTGATTCATGAGTCATTAACGGACTATTATTGAGAACTACACTTTTTCTTGAGTTTGTGATATTGTTATATTCTTTTGAGCACTTTTATCAACGAATTTATTTGTTTATTTTCTTTTGAAATCATTGCAGGACGCTTGTATTGATGATAGTTCAACTATGTGTACTAAATATCTTAATTCAGATGAATACCATTCATCAAAAATGTTTAAAACATCATATGATGTTGTAAATGGTGACACACATCTTCTATTTTCCAACCAAGAAGCAAGTCAGAAACAAGAAAGTATATTTCAAGACAATTTACGGGGAATGGAGACATCCTCATGTGACTCTACAGTATATAATCCTGAAGAGATCAATTGGAATGAAATATCTAGTTTTCCTTGCACTTAAAGGTCATGGGAAGATCAGTATCATCTAAGACCGAACAACTTCATATGGTCCGAACTAAGAATTTCGTACCATTATTGGATTAGTGGATAAGAGTATATGTTATTAAAAATAACTTGCTCTGAAATAGCCAATTTACTAGAAATTGCATAATGACAATTATGCATTATAATTCAAAAGTATGTATAATCGGAAATGTATTAGAAAGTATTATAAACGATGAAATCGTGTGTATTTAAGATAGTAGATTGTGTACTAGGATGTTTGTACGGTTATTTGTAGTTTCTTGACAGAGTACTTTTTTGTAGTGAACTTTTTTCTCTAGGATACAAAGTGTATTTATCCATTGAATGCACTACCATATATATAAGTCTTTGTCCCCTTGTAATCTTCACTTTTTGAATTGAACGAGAATTGATAACCCAAATTTTTTGGTAGTGTATTTATTCTTTGAAAGTCATCATAAATGAGAGTATTCCTTCTAGGTTCGCCACCAAAGAACCTTCCTTCAAAGTGAGAGCCATTAGTGTCGAGTTTCTCATAAGAAAGTTGGGAAAAGTTCAAGTTTCTTTTATTCTTCTATTGTCTTGGAGAGCTTGGAGGATGTTCCATCATCTTGATGCTATGTTGTCAGGTTGAAGTACTAAAGAAAGGTTTGTATGTTCATGATGAAATTATAACACTTATTCATGATACACAATCATAATGGATGTTTATTACAACTCGTCAACGTCGAGAAGGTCAAAGAGGAAAAGAAATTATGAAGAAACACATAATGATATTTTTACCATTATTTATGAAGTGAATATAAATCTATTATTTTTAACAATCGAAATTGGGTGTCTTTAGTAAACTAAGATTCAAGATTTCATTCAAAACTCAAATGAATATGCGGGACAAGCATAGAAGAGTAACTTGTTATGAAAAGGCTATAACACCTTCAATGTTTAAGAAAAAAAAAAGAAGAAATTGTTTTTATAAAATGAGAATATGCAAATGAAAAATGAAAGGAGTGACATTACAAAAATTTGAAGATCAAGAGGCAACGGTAAAGTTTGTGGTAAAGCAACAAAATCCATATTTGGAGAACATAAATAATACAATGACACGTATTTTAGGTAAAAAAAAAAAAAAAGTAGTGCAAAGGGCTTGAGAAATGTTTTCAAGTTACACCCAGAATTGTTTTGTTTTTTAATGTTGGAGGAGTTGGATATGAAGTTCCTGTAAAAATTAGTTGTTTTATCTTTTAGTTTTCATTTTTTTAGATCATGCAGATATAAACACATATATATATATAATCATATTTGAATTTCAATATGCTTCTTAGTAAGTTTAGTGATATGGATTGAGTGATGTTATGTTGCTAACGGAGGGAGATGTCATTTGTCTAAATGTGGTCGTCTAGCATTAAATGAAAAATGTAGTTGTCTATATGTTGGCATTTGCTAAATTTTCTTTGGTTTTAATTAGACTCAATTAACTTTTATCAAAATTCACAACATGTTTATAAAGTTTGACATAATATATTTTGTATTCTTTGCAGCATGAAGAAAATAAAGACAATTTTCCAGAAGAATTAAAGTGTTGTCATGTGACCATTGTTTTGATAATGTAGTTTATACTAATATTGAAATATATTGTTTATTATGGATTCAATTATATTTATTGGGTCTATTAATATTTTTTAAAGTAGTTGCACAAACTTAAACTTGTATAATGTTGTGGTTTGGAAGTCATAAATAATAATTATATACTAATTATTTCCATATATGCGTATTACATGTAACCACGCCTATCAAAACTGTGAAAAACTATTGTCTAAAGTTCACGGGTTTTATATTTTAGGCCATGATTTTTGTTGTTGTTGCATTAAGTGATATTTATTGTAAGATTTAATTAAGAAACCTATTACACAGAATATTAATTTATCTCTTTTGGCCGTGTTCAAAAGAAAAACACGAGACATCATATTAAACTGTTACACTGAGACGACAGAAATGATTTATATAGCAAGACAAAGTAGCTACATGTGCATGATTTGTTTCTAACAATTAGCATTGTCATGATAATTGCGAATTCTCGTAGGACAAGGCTGAGAGAATTTTCTTGTGTTTGTCTTATTTTCTCTTATTTAACATCGTCATGCAAATTCCATATCATTCTCGCTTTTTTGCAACTAGGATGAGAGGGTTTTTCTTGTGTTGGACAAGTCCAGGAAGCATATCAGTATCTATGTCGTCACTTTTCATCCCTTGAGGCAAATCCCAATGAAATGAATGCAGAAGATTAGCGAGCACAAGCTCCGTTGTCATAACTCCCATGTGAATGCCGGGGCAAATCCTTCGCCCAGCGCCAAACGGAATCAGCTCATAATCATATCCCCTAAAATCTATTTTGCTGTTCAAGAACCTCTCAGGATAAAACTCTTCTGGATCCTTCCATGTTTCTGGGTCTCTATGCACTGCCCAAGCATTCACATACACCAATGTCTTCTCCGGAATTTCGTACCCTCTGATACTACACTTGTTAATCGTTTCCCTTTGTACAAGCAGAGGCAGTGGTGGGTATAATCTCATTGTTTCTTTTATAACTGCCTTAAAATAATGAAGCTTTTCGATATTATCTTCTTCTATAAAATCTTTCCCACCAAACACATTTCCTATCTCTTCTTGGGCTTTCTTCATCACTCTCGGGTTCTTCATCAGTGCCGTCATTGCCCAAACTACTGCGGCTACACTTGTTTCTGTCCCCGCCAAAATTATATTCTGATTCACACAAAATATGCGAAACTCATCTGTTAGAAAACTTTAACCCAAAAATTTTTATAGCAAAACAATCCAACTCTTTAAAGAAAATTGTGTTGCTATGATCCTTACAACATCACATCTACACAAATTATCCATATATTTAAACTTTTGAACTAGCAACCAACACAGGTTGCCGGGAGTGGTATAAGAGGCTCTCAACTCTTAACTTTTGTGGAGTTTAAGAATATGATGTTACATTATGTTTAGTTAAACAAATGAATAATTTCAAATTTTCCCACCGTTCTTTTCTACTGAAACTCTTCATTGACGAAAGTATAATTTTTTTTTCTGAGTTTTTGAAATGGAAACGTATGTACTTTTTCATATAATTTGGTTTTGAAAATTAGAAAGAAGGTGTTGTACATAAAAACTAGTGTATATCACGAGAGAAGAATAAGCAAATCCACAAATTAGACAAATGACACTTCAACACATACAAATTTTTAACATTCATTTTATACTACTACTTTTTTTATCTTTTACTCTTTTGTTTTTCTTAAAATATCAAAAATTTATTTTTTTATGATCATTTTACCTTGTAGTGTATCTCAAATAAATGTAAATATGTATTACCTTATCATTATTTCACAAATTAATAAAAAGAAAAGATAAGTGATGTCATATGATGTTTGAAAAATGATGCTTTTACTCACAAATTTTTTACATTGATTTAACAATATATTTTCTTACATTACTTTTTTGTAATGATAGGATGACACGTAGTACAAGAATAAAATGATCAACAGTGAATTTTTGTATTTTTTTAAGAAAGAAAAAAGTAAAAAATAAAAAATAAAAAAAGATAGTGTCAAAAAAATTTATGTCTCAAAATATCATTTTTTTAAAAAACAAATACAAACATTCATTCATTTATGACAATTTACCTTTATATGTGTCAAATATGTGTATGATCTATAAAGAATGAGAAATCATATGTTAACACATTTTTTTTTATAACATTTTGGTATGTCATTTTTTTATTAGATTTAGAATATGTCAGTGACAAATAAATAATAAACTACTGAGAAGATGATGACAAATTTACGGTTCTTAAAATGTTATAAAAAAAATGTACGTTAAATTTTTTTTTTCATAAAGATATAGTTTTCTATAAATAATTTATTGTTTTAAAACAGTGATTTCGTTTGATGAAAATTTCTGGTGTGGGAGATACACATTTACGACGTGATGATCCAGTGTTGATTTCTGTTTTACCTGGTAGACAACTGACTGTGAGAAAAAAAGTAGAAAAGTTTGAAGGTGCTTAGAAAAAACAAAAAGGTTAGAATATAATAACCATCATCAAGGGTTTGATGTGAGAAGGAGTGAGATGCATGGAGAAGGAAGGGTCATTCTTCAGTTGAATCAATGCATCGATGAAATCCCCTTCATCGGTAAGTTTCTTCCTTTCAGGATCAAGGTGTTCATCGATGGCGTTCTGGAAAAACCCATCCAACAGATTAAACATTTTCTCAAGACGACCCATCAACCCTGTGAGTTTATCAACCACACCACCAACAAAAGGAATGTAATCTGTGTAGAAAGTTGAAGCTATCAATTCCTGCGCTTCTTTAAGAAGGCCATGGAACATGCTTTTCTCGATTCCTTCCTCTTCATACCTTCTCCCCAGAGCATTTCTAAACACTACAGCGCTTGTGAGACAAGTCAGGAGCTCATGCAAGTTCGTCTCCTTGGAACAAGAAGCGTGCTCCGATATCTTTCTCACCAAATGGGATACCTCACATTTTCTGAACTGGG
>NC_142173.1:50453489-50515549 GCF_029865625.1 Vigna umbellata | reverse complement strand
GGGATCTTGACCCTCTTGTGCAATGGTCGAGCCCAATTTTATTTTTCTATCATTGGTATCTTGACTCTCTATTGTGCAATGGTTGAGCCCAAATTTATTTTTATTACTGGAATCTTGACCCTCTGTTGTGCAATGGTCAAACCCATCACCTCGCGACCTTCTATTATACAATGGTCGTTTTTCGGAATCTTGGCCTCTATTATGCAATGGTCAGACCCGTAATCTTGTGACCCTCTTCTGTGCAATGGTTGAACCCTCTTTTTTTTTTCTGCCATTGAAATCTTGACCCTCTACTGTGCAATGGTCGAGCCTACTTTTTTTTGCCATTGGAATCTTGACCTTCTGTTTTGAAATGGTCGAGCCCAATTTTATTTTTTTGTCATTGGGATCTGACCCTCTGTTGTGCAATAGTCAAACACATAACCTTGCAACTCTCTGTTGTGCAATGGTCGAATCCATAATCTTGCGGCTCTCTGTTGTGCAATGGTCAAACTCATAACCTTGCGACCCTCTATTGTGCAATGGTCGTTTTCCAAGATCTTGACCCTTTGTTGTTCAATGGTCGAACCCGTAATCTTGCAGCTCTATACTCTGCAATGGCCGTTCTTTTTTTTTGGGATCTTGACCCTCTCTTGTGCAATGGTCAAACCCATAATCTTGCCGCCCTCTACTATTCAATGGTCGTCTATAAATATGTTGTTTGAGATTCTAGCCCTCTGTTGTGCAATGATCATACCCATAATCTTGCGGCCCTCAATTGTGCAATGATCATTTCTAAATGTGTTGTCTGGGATTTTGGTCCTATGTTGTGCAATGGTCAAACCCATAATCTTACGGCTCTTTGTTGTGCAATGGTCGTTTTCCGAGATCTTGACCCTCTGTTGTGCAATGGTCATTGTTTTTTTTTTTGGGATTTCGGCCCTCTGCTAGGCAATGGTCGAACCCAATAATCAAACTCAATTTCTTCATCCTCACTTCATCCATAGGGTTATGACACCCTCTACGAGTTTACAACACCTCAACATATTCATCCATAGGTTTATGACATCCTCCACGAGGTTGCGACACCTCACATAACTTCATCCATAGGGTTAGAATACCCTCTACGAGTTTGTGACACCTCATTTCACTTTATCCATAGGGTTAGGATACACTCTATGAGGTTGCGACCCCTCAACAAATTCATCCATAGGGTAAGGACATCCTCCACGAGGTTGAGACACCTCAACAAATTCATCCATTGGGTTAGGACACCCTCCACGAGGTTGTGACACCTCAACAAATTCATTCACAGGGTTAGGATACCCTACATGAGGTTGCGACACCTCAACAAATTCATCCATAAGGTTAGGACACCCTCCACGAGGTTTGCACACCTCAATTCTCTCATCTTCATATATATTTTGTTGAAATTTTGTTGTTGTTTCTTTTCTCCTTTATTCATTTTGAAACCCAAACAAAATTAGTGTTTCTATCTTTACTTATCTTTTACTACGTCAATATAAAAATTCGAAATTCTCTTATTATCTAGTAAAATCTAAAAAAAGAGGGGCAACTGTTAACACCCAATTTTGTCCATTTAAATAAAATCCATCACAAAAATATATAAAAAAAAGAACAAAACAATTAAAAAATAAAAAATACTATTTGTTTTACTGTTTGCACCCCCAAATTATATTTTTAACCCTTAGCCCAATGACCCAAAATAATCTCACCTTTTTTACTTCTTCACCACCTTTTTTTCTTATCACACCCACTCTCCACCTCACCTTCCACATCACCCTCCACATCACATACCTTTTTCATTTACTATTACATTCTTTATATATATTTTTTTTATTTTTTTTTCTCCTAACTTTTCTAATCTTTCCACTTATCTTTTTTTATTATATTTTATTTCACCTAATTTCTCCATCCACTTTTTATATTATTCCTTTCACTTATTTTCCACATTAACTTTTACTATTTCCTATATTTTATTTCACCTATTTTCTCCACTCACTTTTTATATTATTTCTTTGATTTATTTTCCATATTAACTTTTACTATTTACTATATTTTATTTCACCTACTTTCTCCACCAACTTTTTATATTATTTTTTTCACTTATTTTCTACATTAACTTTTACTACTTACTATATTTTATTTCACCTACTTTCTCCACCAACTTTTTATATTATTTTTTTCACTTATTTTTCACATCAACTTTTTCTATTCACTTTTTTTATTATATTTTATTTCACCTAATTTCTCCACCAACTTTTTATATTATTTCTTTCACTTATGCTTTACATTAACTTTTATTATTTATTATATTTTATTTCACATAATTTCTCCACCAACTTTTTATATTATTTCTTTTACTTATTTTCCACATTAACTTTTTCTGTTCACTTTTTTTTATTATATTATTTGACATAATTTCTCCACCCACTTTTAATATTATTTCTTTTATTTATTTTTCACATTAACGTTTTCTATTTTTCCACTCACATTTAAAAAATTATATTTTATTCAACACTTTCTCTAATCATAACTCCATAAATACCCACATTCTCTTCACTCCATTTTACACACTTACACACCATCTCTTCTCTCCCACTCCATCATTTTTCAACAACATATCTCCTTTTTCTCCACATCATTACTATTCCCTATTACCACCTTAATTTCATCACTGTTATCTTATAATCTTCATTATATTTTTCATAATAATAATTTTGATTGTCATGTTAAGTCTCAAATTTGCTTGACAATTACATTTTTCATAATCATTTTGATTATCATGTCAAGTCTCGGATTTGCTTGATAATTAAATAAAAAATTAAAAAATAGTTTTTTGTAAGTAAGTGCAAACATTTGTATGATTCTTTTTCCTCTAAATTTTTCTCGATCATATCAATTATGTTAAAAATCATAAAAAAATACAAAACTCTTCAAAATCACAAAAATAATTTTATTTTCCATTTATTTCATA
The DNA here is from genome assembly GCF_029865625.1 of Vigna umbellata. NCBI lineage: Eukaryota > Viridiplantae > Streptophyta > Magnoliopsida > Fabales > Fabaceae > Vigna > Vigna umbellata. The sequence continues at coordinate 50,512,572 of NC_142173.1, read as the reverse complement.
TGTAGCTTATTGTTCATGTGGTGACACTTTTTTTTACATAATTTAAAAATACCAAAAAAGATCATAAAATCTCAAAATAAAAAATATCAATAAATTTACAAATGAAAAGAAGGTCAGAGTACGTGATCTTTGATTCTCTATAAAAAATGGAGATACTTAGGAGCAAGACAATGCCTTGTCAGGTTCATCTCCCTAAAAATCCAAAGTTCACTTCCCAAAAATTCAAAATTATCCTTAATCATTTTCCAAACAATTTTCCAAACAACTTCTCAAACAAACTTCCAAATCATTTTCAAATAGATTTTCAAAAGATCTACGTACTCCTAATTTCTCACATGAGAATACGTAGAAGCAAGGTCAATCCTTGTTGGACTTTCCAAAAAAATTATAAAAAAATAGTTTATTTCATGTTATCTTCCATTGTTATTTTCGGGGAAAAATGACATTTTGAAAATCACATCATCTTGCACATTTAATTAAAGGTACTGTTTTTGGACAGACGCTGTAGGGTGCTAATACATTCCCTACGTGTAATCGATTCTTGGATCTTAATTTTATGATTTTTACGTAGTTTTCCAAAATAAACTATGGTAGCGACTCCAAACTCTATTTTCAAAAATCTTTAATCATTTTTAAAGGTTTCGTCGTCTTCCCATCGAGATCCCAACTGCGACAGCTAAAAACCCACTGTTTATTGGTCTATTTCGAATTATTAATCAAAAAAATAATATATATTAAATATAGATAATGTTTTTTTAAAAAGCTCTATTTATTTAGTGTTGTCTATTGATAATTTTATAGTAGTACATATTTATAATATTGTTAAACATTTTCTAGAATTTTACATTCTTACATCAAACTATAGATTAAGCTTTTATCCAACTAATCCACTTGTTACGAAAACTCGATATGCCTATTTCACTTAGTCATATATCTTTTCAAAATCCACTTGGTTTGCATGTAACTTCCTCAACGCCTTCATTACTAGAATTCTATTAAGTAAACCTCTATCTTTAATGAAAACACATTGTGAAAAAATGATTATGTTGGAAAAAACATGTTTAAGTTTGTTACCACTCCCAAATTTTGCAATGATATAAAATTTTCTCTTCTTTCATGTCTTTACTTGATTCTTTTTCAATGGATTTTGCATATGTACAATTTTTAACTAATGTGTGAAATCTGAATTAATTAAATTAATTTCCGTTAGTTTAGAGTCGTAGTTATATGGTTGATTATTTGTACATGAGATACCCTAATTTAAAAGCGTAGTAATCATTCTACACAGAGGAGCATGGTATGTGTTACCATCCACATGTAAATCTACCAAAAATTCAATCCTAGAATAGTATTAGAATATAGTCTAGATATATATACAAGAAAAAAAAAATCAATTTACTTCCTACTATTTACACGTCAAATAATAGTTTCTAAATTTAATGTATAATGAATACATCTAATATTTTCCTAACTTCATCTATAAACACTTGAAAAAAATGCAGCCCACTACTTCCAAACATCATTTAAGACCTCTTGCTCCATTAGAGACGCGTTACTAAGTATTTACACAATGAATCGTTTGAGTCAACTTCTAATTATAATGATTTAGTTAGTTATAAAATATTTATGTTACAAAATTTCACGAGTTAAGAAGGTTTGCAAACATGACTTTTCTGAATGTATCTCGTAACATAATATCCGCACTCAAAGGTACGTGTTATTGGAGAAAAATCCCATGCATAACAAAAGATAACAAATTTCATTTAATATTTGGAAAACCAAATTAATTTATGTTTTTGAATAAAGAGTTACTTTTAACTAAAATTTTAAATGTAAAAAAGACCTACATTTCTTTTGTTAAATTGTATATTATATTTTGTATAATTAAATTAATAGTATAAAATTAAATTTAATTGGTTTGATCATAAACAAAATATTAAATTAGCTTCCAATTATTAGTTTTTATCAAATTGTGACACTATTAAAATTGTCAACTCAGGCAACCATTACGTAATATAAAAATGTTAATGTTTAAGAAAATAAATTAAATATATAGAATTATTTTTAAATTTTTTTAATAAATGAATATTTGTGTTATTATGGATATAGTTTAAGATGATGACGCCAATATAACCTATTTAATATTTGATGTTGATAAATTCTACTCAATTTATTATAACTTAATGCATAAGGTTAGGTTTTAATTTAAAAAAGTTGAAATTATAAATAATATTTTTATCTTTTTTAAACAAATAAATATTTGTGTTAGTATTCCAACAATATTAATAGAATTCATTTAGTATTGAATACTAATAGTGTCGAATATAATATGACAAAAAAAATTAACTTTTTAATATTTATATTTATTTAAGACAACGTCAATTAGTTAAAATTAGTTCGTATGTTATTAATTTGTGTGTCTACATTGCAACCAATGAGAAGAGCAGATTATTTCTAATTCAAAGAAAAGTCATTGTTATTGTATTTCACCAATTCAAATCCCCCTCCCTCCCTCTTGGTATTGAAAATTAAGCCATTGTATTTTAACAATTGGCACCAGAGCTGGTTTTCATAAAATATTTGAAAAACTAGTCGATTACGTTTTTTGTTAAATCGACTGATCCTGAAAAATGGCTTCTAATTTTCAAACCTTTGGTGAAGGTGCATCAACAAATAGATCACCTCTATTTGTTAGTGAAAACTATGCCTTTCGGAAAATTCGGATGCAAATCTTTCTTGAATCTGTGGACAAAGGTGTTTGGGATGCAATCATAAACCGTCCATATGAACCCACTCATGTTTTGAATGAAAAAAGTTGTTTTGAAAAATTTTCTGAGTGGACTCAAGATGAGAACCACAGAGCACAGTATGATGTTAAAGCTAGGAATGTAATATTGCTTCTACACTAACTATGGATAAATTTTTCAGGATTGCACAGTGCAAGACAACAAAAGAAATGTGGGACGTTTTGGAGGTCACGCATGAAGGCATGGAAGAAGTCAAATGAGCCAGAAAGAACTCGCTGATATAGGAGTATGAATTATTCAGAATAAAGGCTGGTGAGACTATCTACAAGGTCCAAAAAAGATTCATGCATATAGTCAACCACTTGATGGCTCTAGGAAAAGTGTTTGACAACGAAGAGATAAATATCAAGATATTGAAAAGTCTGAACAGAAGCTGGCAACCCAAGGTTACTGCAATTTATGAATCAAGAGATCTTACAAGCATGAATATGGCTACCTTGTTTGGCAAGTTAAGGGAACATGAGCTTGAACTTGGAAGACTAAAAGAAGAGGAAGAAATTGAAGCAAAAGAAGTCCATAGCCTTGAAAGCCACAAACAGAAAAGCCTTAAAGATTATACCATCTGAGGATGAATCAGACGTTGAACTGGACACCAATAAGCTAATGACCATGGTGGTAAGAAAGTTTAATCGGTTTATGAAAAATAGGAGTCAACTTATTGACCATGCAAGTAATGGCAAAGGAAAGAAAGCAACAAGATCAAATGTTGTTCAGTGTTATGAGTGTGACAAAGAAGGACATATCAAGCCTGAATGTTCAGACCTGAAAATCAAGCAAAGAGGAAGCAGGAGATTTCCTCAAGACAAGAGCAAGAAGCAGAAAAGCGCATACATAGCTTGGGAAAACAGTGATTCAGATTCTTCAAGTGATGAAGACTGCAATGTTGAAGAAGAATCCAACATCTGCTTCATGGCTGAATATGCAATCAATGATTATGACAATGGTGAGGAATTCGAAAATAAACCTGTACAAGTCAAATATGACATGTTGTGTGATGCATTTCAAGAGGTTCATACAGAGGCTGTACGACTGCAATATAAGGTCAATCGATTAAACTCTGAAAGAAGAGACTATGAGTATAAGATTAATAAAGTGATGGATGATAATGAAAAACTTCAAAAGGAATTAGATGCTGCTTTAGAATCTGCTAAAACTGTGATTATTAAGACTATAAGAGTAGAAAAGAATTGTGAAAAATTCCCTCCACATTTAGAGCAAATTGATTACTTAACTAGCACGTTAGCTAAGTTTACACATGATAGAGATAATCTGAATGTTGTTTTAAAGTCCTCGGTAGAGCAGTATATAGACAGGGTATTGGTTACAAAGCTCAATCTAATAGAACAAATTCAAAGAAATTTTTTTATTTAAGTAAACCTGTCACACATTGATGAGTCAATATTTTCTTGACTTCACTCAGCTTATTGTGCTAGATTTAATTAGGGAATTGTGCTAGATTTAATTAGGGAATTGTGCTTGAATGTCTAGTATTTTCTCATTTTTGCTAATTGTGCTTAATTTGACTAGAAATTCTTATTTTAATTAATTTGAATTATTTGAGCTTATTATTTTCATTATTGATTATAGGGAAAATTTTGGATAACATTTTGGGACTTAAAGAGAAATGCCACATCAATTATATTTTAAGCTAAAATGAGAGAGGAGGTGTGAATTTCATATTTGGGTGCACATGGAGAGGAGAACATTCGGCTTGGGCTGGAATGAAGCACCATGTGCGCTAATGGGCCAAAAATATGAAATTCACGAGGATGATTATTCCTTTTTCAATCGTGAATTTTATATCGACATGCCATTTCGATTCAGGGTGTTGCTCCCTACACCATCACCCCTTACTCCCTCCACCTCTCCATTCCTGTTTTACCCTTCAGTAAAATTTTATTTGAATTAATGAGATACTTTCAGTATTTATTAAAACATTGTGTTTGAAATATGTTAAAGCTAAAAAGAAATTTGTGTATATCCACAAGCATTACATATTAGTCCACTGATTCAAATTTCATTATCTATAAAAAAGGAAACTCCAATAATTGTACTTAATAATTACTTCAAAAAATGAAGTTGCTAATAGCTTAACAGAGGCATAAAGTAACAAATCAAAATATCTCCTCCTGATGTACAAAGAAATACATGCACAAAGTAAACACATGAAACTAAGTGACCACAAAATAAACGTGCAAACAGAGCCACAAACTAATTATTTTCCATCTTTTTAGAACATCAACAATATTTCTATGAGGTTTATCCTCCATCCCAAAACCATCATCTCTATCTTTATAGAGTTATTCCTCACTATCATCTAGTTAAAAAAATTCAATTGATCCCTATTCATCCTTATTGTGATCAACATCACCCTCACCAATCTCACCATCCTCATCAACATCACTCACTAACATCACTAACCTCACCACCATCAACCCCAACACTTGTACTGCCTTCGATAAACTCTAAAAAGCCAATGTTTTGTGTTTTACTCACTATATGTCCAACATAAATATACAATGCTCTCTATTGTCCTCTGTATAATTTTCTAACTCTATGGCTTTTTTATCCACATTAAGTAGTTTCAAATCTCTATCCAGGGTTCCCTTATTGCGTCTCCACCATAACTTGAAATCACCAACATATTTGAACTCCCTTGTTATACCAACAACTTCAAAATAGGACCAGACATCTAGGTTAATATTACGTATGAAATGTTTTTCCTTACCTAAGTAACACAACTTCTTAGACTTCATAATTTTACCTATATGGTGAAATGTTATACAGAAGCCCTTTTTCTACAATGTGAAAACTTGATTTTAACTTTTGCATCAAACCCTTTAATGATTTTAACAAAAACCCTAAATGCATGCATCAGAACAAAAATCCCTAATTCATTTCAATTTCAAACATTACCTTTAAAATGTGAATAGAATATAATAAGCAATGTTCATATTAACTTGAATAATAATTGTCAACACCCAATTTCGTCCGGGTAAGTAAATATTTAAAAATAATAAAAAAATAAGATAATAATAATTAATGGTGGGTAAAAAGGGATAAAATAATGACTTTACTACAATATTTTTGAAATGTTAGTTTAATATGGTAAAAATTTGAATTAATATTATGCTAATAATTATAAACAATAAATTAAAATAGTATATTAACATAATTTGTTGCATCAGTTGCTTTTAAAGAGGAAATTATGATTTTCTGACAATAATGATAATCAATGTTTTGAATATTATTTATTTTGTTTTCTGGCAACCATGCAATTTCTTTCCTGTTTTGTTTTACTGTCAATTAATTCACAATTAAGGCAAGATTTTCATAATATTACGATGTGTGTATATAAATACACACTCTGCCATAGAGAAGGAAAGAAGAAAAAAAAGAGAGAGAGACACTATGGAATAATCGAGATAGAAAAAGTATAAGAGAGTATAGAGAAAAGTAATTTATCATGCTAGAGGAACTCTGCCAACAGAAATTACCAAAGAAGAATTAGAGAGTATTGAAAGCTGAAAAGGTACGTCATCTTCACACCCTCTTTTTTTTCTTTTTTGTTGCAATTTGAAGGTTTTTTCTAAAGGTTTTATTTTTTTATACAAATGACGTTCTTTTAAAAATCATGATTTTTGAAGTATAGATACACGTCGACATATGGTCGGTTTCTGTCCTTTTTTTCCCACCGTTCTTAAAAATAAAAAATACAAAATCTTTAAAATAAAAAATATCAATCTTGTTAAACCAAATCTTTTTTCGTGTTCACTTTCCAAAAATCCAAATCAATCTATAATATTTTTTTTAAACAAACTCACAAACCTTTTTCTAGATAGATAAAGAACTACGTGATCCCTGATTGTCCATTAAATGGATGTACGTAGGACCAAGATCAATTCTTGTCGGGTTCATAAAACAAAAAATATATTTTTGTCTCTCAATAGTTTATTTATATTATTTTTTTTTAGGGAAAATTAAACATTTAAAAAACCACTTCAATCTTTATACATTTAATTAAAGGTACTGCCTTTGGGCATGCGCGATAGGGTGCTAACACCTTCCTTACGCGTAACCGATTCCCGAACCTGAAAATCTCTTTTCGCAGACCATGTTTTATTTTTTGGTTTTCCATAGTTTTTCCATAATAAATTATGGTGGCGACTCCACAAATCTTTTTCTCAAACCCGTTTGTTTTTCGGGTCGCCGTCCCGTCGCGATCTCGGTTGCGACAATAATAATAATGATTTCTCCAATTCTTTCTTAAAAAACTTGAACAACCATAAAAAACATACCTTTCTTATTATAAGGGAAAACCCTAGCAATTCGACAATATGTGTTTTGTTCAATCCACTCTTGCACTTGCAATTGCACCATGATGAACCCATCTCAAACTCGCAATCACACTTCACATAGGTCGATTGTTTGCTTGCGCAACACGAACACAAAAAAAAGGCATAACACCACGATACTTTTCAAACACTATAACAAAAAGAAAACACTTATGTAAAAAGAAAGCTATTTATATTACATATCTTTTTTATTTTAAAATGAAAATGACATGTGTCAAATTTAAAATCAACATGTCATCTTCTTTAATGCACCAGTCATAAAATATTAATGCCATCCAAATTGGAGGATGTATTCCCCGTAGAGCTGTCAAATGAGCCCCTTTAATAAGATTTGGCCCTAACCCACGTGGGTTGGGGCCAAAAAAGCCCACAGGGCCAAAAAATATCTTTATTTAAAAAGCCCACAGGGCTAAAAAGCCCTAAAGCCCTATAGGCCAGGGCCAGCCCATGGGCTTTCCTTTTTACAAAATTTAACATCCAGAAACATAATATCATCATACAAGTAATCACAAATCATGTGTATTTTTTATCCATCTTTCATTTTATCTTTGTTAGTAATAACTTATAATCATAATTGATTCATGTATAATTATATTTTTTTACCAATAAAATTAATTTTCTACTTCATAACGTGTTTCTGTATTAATTAGTTTAATAATAATGCTTTTATACAATTATTCCTTAATTTCCAAATTTTGTTTTGATAATTTTTTCATCTTAATTTTGGTTTCTTAATTTTGGTTTGTAAATTTGACGGTTCAGAGATATCCACATAAAATAGGTTTAAAAGTTAAAAAAAATTAATTTAATTTGTAAAATTTTGATGGACTAACGAATTTATTTATAAATGGTAATATATTTTGTCACTAGTTTAAATCAATATCATTCGATTAAGATTTGTGATCAAAATTACATTATTTTTAATTGGTGTGAACATGTTAAAATTTTAACTTAATAACTTTTTAACTTTTTTAATTTTCCAAATTTAATAAAATTAATATTTATTATTTATAAAGTTATATAATTCTTTTAAAAAAAAATTTATAAAACGTATAATTTAGTCATTTAAATCAATTTATATATTTTTATGTTTTTTTCATATATTTCATATTATATTCATTTGTCTTCTTTATTAGTTTCTTATTAAGAGACATTGATGTAATTTATTTATTATTATAATTATTATAATTTTTATTTATTTTATATGTTAATAATTAAATAAAATAATAATTTTAATTTTAGTATTATAAATGATAACATTATATTTATTTAAAAATATTGTATCTATTATTTAATTATTTTTTATTACAATCGGTTCAATTATGATATATAATTCAATAAAAACGATCTTTGTTGGATAAAAATAAGTCATTTTAAAATATTAATTTAATCTAAAAGGTTAGAAAAAAAATCTGATTTTATAACCACTAGGATTACATCTAGATCTTGTATACTAACATATATGATATTTATAACAATTTTGCCTAACAAGGATTTTCACTAAAAAGTTAGTTCTTTTATTACGTGAAATTAATTTTAAACTTTATAAAATTTGTGGTTTAATTTTTTAATGTATATATATCTATACAAAACATTCAACAAAAGAAATTTTATATGACAAACTATAAAAAATAAAAATTTTACACCGATATTAAAAATTCATCCAATCAGTAAATTTGAATTTAAAATATATCCATAATTAATATTTCAAATATTTATATAGATATCAGAATTCGATTATTGAAAAATCAAATTTTCAACTGTGTTACTTTTATAATTTCTTTTTTGAAATTTTTTTCATTTTCTTTTAAATAAAAATAATAATAAAAATTTTCTTTTTTAACTTTCCAAAATAATAAAATTATATATTTAAAATATGCTTATAATTAAAAAATTATTTTAAATAATTTTTTCTAAAATCAATATTTATACATTTATATTTAATTAAAAAGATATTAAATATCATGTAAATTTTGGAAATTATTGAACTTGAAAAGTAAATAAAAGAAATAACTAAAAAAACATTAAAAGTGAATTAATTTAGTTTGGGGGCTAGCCCCATCCTAACCCTACCCCAACCCACTTTATGTGGGGCTTTAGGGGTTGGGGCTTTTAAAAAACCCCCTATTAAGTGGGCTAGAAAATTGGGGCTTGATTTTAGAAGGGGTCAGGGTCAACCCATGGGCCAAGGGCTCAAATGACACCTCTAATTCCCCGTATTTTAAAAGTAAAAAAATGTTTTCTATATCAATTTTCAAAATTAAATTCTAATTTGACATTTGAAATCTAAAAACATATTTAACCGTTATTTAAATTTAAAGATTAGAAAAAAGATTATTAAATGATAAAATAAAAAATTACACACCAAATATTGAAAAATAATAATATTAATTATTATTATTATTATTTATTATATTTATTGGTGATATAATATAATAGTTTTTTTTATCAAGTCTAATTCAACATCAATTTTACGCAAAATTTTAAAACACGAGTTTATTATGTGAAGTGGTGTCAATGCTACATTATTTGAATTTAATTGAGTTGAAATCAAATGATGTCATAGAGGAACAATATTGGTTTATAAAAGTTGACAAAATTGATAAAATATTATCTAAAAAATAAACAAAAACGATCTACAATAAAAATTATAAAAAATATTTATACTTTATTAAAATTTAATTTTTTATTATTATTAAAAAAGTAAATATATATAGACTTAATACATGTATTTTAAGTAAACAATATTATTAATTAACATAAAGATAGGACATGTATGTACACATTTTTAAAATATCTATAAATTATTTAAATTTTAAAAATAGTAATTAATAAATTTTGAAAATAGTAATTAAAAAATTAAAAATAGAAAAATAAAAAATATTTATATTTATAAATATATTTATAGATAAAAAGTATTATAAGTAATATTGCGTAAATAATATTATGTGTAATTAATTAAATTTGAAAATGTAGTTTTTAAAATAATAAAAGAATAAGTAATGAATAATTATTTGAATTAAAAAATAATTTTTATGATGAGAAATCTGAAAATAAATTTTTTATTATAAATTATTATTTGAATTTAAAAAGTATTAATTAAGAGGATAAAATTGAAAAAAAATGAAGAAAAGATACAAAAAAAATATATCCTCTTTATGTAAATATAAATAAATAAATGTTATATTTCTATTTGAAAATAAAAATAAAAATAATTAAATCTCCTTTTATATACATTGTTGATGCAAAAAAGTAACATTTTTCAACAAATACTGGTCATACACAATGCTAACTATATTTTTTAATCATCCGATTTAAAAAATGTAACAAAAGACTATCATTATCCGATTTTTAAAAACTAAGATGCAATTTAATAAAAATTATTAAAAATAATTAAATATTTGTCTGAAAGGTAAAAACCAAAAATACCAATTAAATCATATATAAATAGTTCGTTGTCTGAAAGGTAAAAACCAAAATACCAATTAAATATCTTTCTCTCACTCCATTAAAGTTTTCGGCTGATCGCAATAGTACCAAACCTCCCTACACTGATTTCGACGTCGCCTACTTCCATTTCTATTCTCACCTCGGTATCTACTAAGATCTTTTATGTAAGACTCAGTCGACGTTATTAAACGAATAATTACAAGGAAATAGCTTTTTTAATAACATATTTTTTACAACAATTTTACAACGACACGTGTTACACTGTTATTGGTTGTTTTTATTAAATTTTGTTTAAAGATTCATTTTGTTTTGGAGGGCGTTTTTGGAATAATTTTCAGAAACTCTTTGACGCTTTTCAATTTCTAAAACCCTGATCCTGCGAAACTCTCTCTCCTCCTTTTTGAAACTCTCTCTTCCCCTTCGTCTAGAGATCCTTCAAAACTCTCTCTCTGTCACTGAAGTTCCTTCCTTCGAAACTCTCTCCACCATTGAAGTGGTTCTCCGTCCACCATTGTTCGTTCGTCGCTTGGGTCCACCGTTGTCTTTGGAGGAAGTCGTCTCTCTCTCTACATCATTTAAGTGCTTTCTGTGCGTCATTTCTCCAAAGCTTTGTCATGTTTTTTCCTTGGAAGAGAGAGTTCCCTCATCATTCAATTGGGTTCTTTATTCCAATTTTTCATATGGATGACTGAGTTTCATGGTCATGGGCGGTGTTTATTGCACCAATGGACACGTTAGGCCATTGAATTGTTGAAAAAAAAAAAGGTCGTTTATGGGCTTTCATATAAGCTACACTAGTACAAAATACACTTTTTATAGCTATATTTTATACCTGCTGTAATCTATCAGGTGTAAAAAGTGATGCGATGGCATTATCGTAAATAATATAAGTTCCTTTATATCGGTTATACATAAAATAGGTATTAAAAATAATAAGGTGGCAAAATTGTAATAAATGACAAAAACTTTTACACCGGTTATCTTCAAAAACAAGAATAAAAAGATATGTCTATACCTATTAAACTTATAACCGGTGTAAAAATAAAGCGGTGGCAAAAATGTAATATTAAATGCCAAACCCTCTTTTCCATTCGTAACCAAACCCCAACACCCATCGCTCTTTCCCTTCCGGCCTCCGCCACCACCATGCCATTTATGCGGGTTGCCAACCTGGTTCAACTGCCATAGGTCTCTCCGGCCTCGATGGCCGCCTCTTCACCGCCCGTCCCAGCCCCAAGGTCGCCGATCTAGGCTTCATCGGCGAGGTCGCCAGAGTCGACCCCACAATCCTTTGCTCCCTCATCGACACCAACCACATCCCGGTCGTCACCTCCGTCGCCGTTGCCGTTGAAGATTCCGGACAGCCCTACAACATTAACGCCGACACTGTCGCTGGAGAATTGGCTACAACGCTTGGCGCGAGAAGCTAATTCTGCTGACAGACGTTGCAGGATCTGGAGGATCGGAACAGTTACAACAACTTGGTGAAGAAGATTGACATAAATTTTACCTTTCATAACATTATGGATTATATTATACTTGCATTTATTTATGTTTCTAATTTTTAATGTTCTTTTCTGTTTATGTTGTTTCATGAAGATATGATCTGTCTAATATTCTTGCGCGTTTCTTGATAGTTGGACATGATTATGCTTCTTGGAATAATTGAATTAATTTAATGAGACAATTAAAGTATTGTTTGTGAGTAACACCATGCTTTGTAGGCTGCAGATACCTTGTGTTGCATTCATGCTGTGATATTTTTGAGATAAATGAATCAACAAGATGAAGTACTGTTCATATTGTGCAATGAGTGTTAAGTCCAGTAATGCAGCAAAACAGAATTCTCTTTCTAGTTCATTATTGAACAATTGGATGTGTTTTTTTTAAGAGATATCCTATGTTAATTCTCTCTCTCTCATCTAAGGTAGGGTGCTTAGATTTTGATCTTATAAATGTTAGTTCCACTTTTACTGATAGTTGATGTCAGAATCAAATATGTGGTCTCTTTACAGGTTCAGGAAGAAGTTGAAGCAGTCTTAAAGAGACATTTAACCAGCATGAAACAGTAAGAACTAATCTCCTACTGATTATATAAATTCCCATGACTTGGACGTGGTATTGAGCTAAAGGAATAGACTGGAAAAATATGCTATAACTGAATGATTTAAAATTGTTTAGCTTAACTGAAATTCATTCTTTGGCATCCTTTTTACTTGTTTTCAGGACTTGTGGAAAGGAATTGCATGCTACTGAATTAAGAAATTTGCACCATTAGTTTACTTGGTAACTCTCTTTCCTTATTTTTATATCTTTATTTTTCATTCTCTTGCCAACTTCATTTTCAATTTTCTTTATATTATAAATGGTTTGTGGGAAATATAGTTGAGAATACTATTTTCGAAGTGAAAATGGCTGGTTGGAAATTTTGAGTGATGTCACAGGTCTTAAGGTATATGAAGCAATTTCCTGAGCCTATGATGATACTCTGCCTCCTTTGAAATAGAAAAGAAAAAAAATGTACTCAACATGTTAGCAACCACTTCAAGTCTTTTCTACTGTTCACTTTTAGTTTTAAATGCAAAAATTCAGTTTGTCAAGTTTGCTTGCCATAAAAAATAAAAGGTTATATCCAGTTAAGTTACCGACCAATCTGTTTTCTGCAAAACATGATTTGCTTCCTAAGTTTGCTAAGTATGATGTTGATCTTTTGACCATAGTGGGAGAGATCTTGCTTGTTCCCTTTAAAATCAAGCAATTATGGGAATATCAATCAAGTTTGAAAATGTGTTTAATAACAACTTCTACTCATAAAACAACAAACACATAGGAAATTTTGATATTACGCCATAGTTGTGCGGGTAGACAACAAATGAGTAAAGAACCCGATCAACCTAAGTTGTTCAGCTCTTTCGTTAGTGTGTTATTTATGCTTTAGTACAGACAGGCAACAATGATAGATGATAATGCTACCCCATTAGAAGAAAGTCTTTCATCTTTTTCAAACACATCAAAGCATATGGAATGGAAGAAGGGGAATGAAAGTATGAAAATCGAAACCACACCTTTATAAGTCCATTTTTCTTGTCCAACTCATACTTGACCTTACTGTCTTTGCAAATTTCAACCACCTGCCATGGGAATTGATTTATTTCTCTAAGAAAATGTGTGATAAAGAAACACGATTGAATGATTGCTTGGCTTCATGAAATTTGGATTTAATTTTGTTTTAGCCTTGATACAGCAGTAAATTTGCTGCTTATGGACTTGGAAGTCACGGGTTCAACTCCTGGAAACAACTCCTCTTTTGTGGTTTTGGAAGTCATTAGGATGCCCATTTTGTTAGTGAAATATGTATTTTCTTCATGTGCATCTCTAGAGGTTTTGGCAACCATAGTTTTGGTGATTATAATAAAGGTAAGAGATATTAGTTAAGGAAACATGATTCTTTTAATTTTGAACTGATTGTGGAATGTTGTTATTTTGTAACTAATTTAAAACATGAGGCTGACCAGAGTTTAAGACTGTAAATTTCATCCTTCCCAAATCCACTGCCCTACATTGGAGAAAGCCTTCTTGACTGGTGCGTAGGAATAAGATCAGTTCATACTAGGTACAAAACTTTGTAGAAAGACACTTTCAACTGCTTTATTATGCAAAATAAACTACATAAAAGCTATTAAATTATGTAATATTATCTTATAAACTTGATCTACTTTTTATAAAAAGATTAAATCTACCAATTGGATTGATAAAATTTACTTTTGATAATAAGTAAGATTCACTTGTTGACATGCGATATTTATCTTGTTGCTTAATCATTTTATCCACCTTTGCAAACAGGTGGTTTTGGAGCTTCAAGAGGATGGAAAACTGACCACTTCGGACGATCCTCCTATCGTATTTGGTTGTTTGGATGGAAGCTTTATACAACAGGTTTGTTTCAAAGAGGTTTCCATATAATTGTAAATTGGCATCTCTTGCTTAATGTGGTTATGACTTCTGTGACTCTGAATTGATACTTTCTGACACTACACAATCTTACACCACTTCCTAAAATGTGAATGAAGGTTATCAATAGGATGTGGTTGTCTCCTTATTGCCTGTAGCATGCTATACTAATACACTTTTCTCTGAAGCATGTAAGTGTCTAAAGTTCAATACTAGTAAAGGCCAAAGAAAATGAAAAGGAAACTATGCAAGAATTGCTACCCAAAATCAGTAAAATTTCAATTTTAATATACCCAAAATCATTTTAATATACACCTATACATAATGGTATTTACTTTAATAAATATTATTATAGAGATAATGCCACTAAACTCACTATATGGAATTTGATGTTGTTTCTCAGGGTTTTCGCTCATCGCTCATCTAATAGTCTTTCCAGCAGTGCTTTTGATGTAGTGCATCAGGTTGATGCCAAGTATCCAGCTTTGCTTTTCAAGCAACAGCTTGCAGCTTACATGGAAAAAATATATGGAATCATTCAAGAAAATTTCAAGGCAGATTTGACATCTCTGCTTTCTTCTTGTATTAAGGTATGGGGCTGTGTAATTTATTATGGAAGATTTTTTGGTATTCCTATGCATGTGGTGCCTGTGTGCAGCAAATTATAGGGGTAGGATTAGTGTCATAGGTGGAATTAAGTGGAGGTAGCAAGACACTACAAGAAATATTGCATTTACATACAGATATTTATATACGGATTATAATCCGTATGTAATTCAGATATTACATACGGATTTTATATACAGATTTTGAAAAATAAATTATATACGGATATTATATACGGATTTTTATCTACTGACTATTTGTATATAAAATCCGTATATAATTTTAGCGCGTGATGGCGGGAAGATTTTCGAAGGATAAAATCCATATGTAGTTGTTGTAATCCGTATATAACTAAAAACAAGTTTTATCTACTGATAATATATACGGATTTGAAAAATCATTATTTAAAAGAAAAATCAAAGTTTCAGCCTCTTTCCTCGAACCCTTTTTCCTCGAACCCTCTTTCCTTAACCTTCTTCACTTTTCTCTCTTCTCTAAGCTTCTTCCCCATCTTTACTCCTCCTCATGCTTCTCCTTCAATTCGACGTGAACTTCTTGATCCCTCCTTCGAGCTTTTTCTTCATTTTCATCAGTGCGTGCTTGTGGATTTTCTCCTTCGTCTTGAACGCTATCTTCCTTTCAGGTTTGCTCTCATCTTTCACATTTCGTCTTCCTCGAGCTTCCTCTTTCCACTCGAGAGCTCCTCATTCGCAAGCCATTTCTCTTCACACAATCTTCTTCTTCTTTCATATTTAGCTTTTCCATAGCCTTTGCAACCATAGAACGTTTGTTCTACCGATTCATTAGTCGATCTACATCTCTCGTTAGGGCTCCAACCTCTTTTCACCATTTTCTTCATTTTCAACCGATTAAATCCTCTTTTCTATCGATTAAAAGCCTTTCCACCGATTGATTCTTCGATTAGCATCATTTACACCGATTAATCGATCCATTTTAGGTTTCCTTCGTCAACCTAGGGTTTTAGGGTTCTTCGCGTCGAATCCTCTCCGTTTTTGGAGTATTCATGGATTCTCAGGGTTTGTTTTCATTCTCCACTGATTCGGCTCTTGGTCTCGAGTTCTCTTCCCAATTTACATCATTCCGCTGCGTTTCTTCACCGGAGGTGCCTCATTACAGTTTAAATCGCGCCTTCAGGCCTTCATACAATGATATTTACATTACCGATGTTGCGTTTAGGGAAGATTCAGAGGGCTTTTAAGGTATTTTTTTTATGTGTTTTGTGATTGAGAATATTATTGAATGAGTCACAAACGCAAGACTATTTCTTGTTTTCTTCTATTCTAATTCTAAAAGGCAAATGTTATGTATAGAGTGATGAGAATGTATAAAATGTGGATATTAGCTATTTGTAAACTAATTCAACCTATAACAGTACCTAAAATGTGAAGAGAAACAAACTCTACGAATATGTTTGATGAAATTCATAAGAGAAGCTTAAATGCAGTCTAGGTTTTTGATGAAATGATTGTATGAATGTTCATGGAGTTATGTAATGGGGAGAGATTGGTTTGCATCACTTTCTCCCAATTTCTGTTTTGAAGGCTACTGCTTCACCACGACAGGTATCGTTAGACTTTATAATGTATATTTGGAAATTTGATCTGAACCTTATTTATAGTCCAGAATTATTTATTTCAATCATTCTATTTTCAGATGAGATCAGCAGATGAAGGACAAACTACTTTCTTTACATGTACCCGTTGTGGTCATCAATCTCAGGAGAATTAGTTGTTTACTTTAAGGCTATCTTTGAAAGGAATGTACAGGAAAAATAGAATGATCTTTAAGGTTATTTTGTTCTGAGCACCTCACCCCACTAAGATTGTTATCTGGAACTTGGTCATTAATTAATAAGCCATTTTACCTTAAATTTCTTTTCTATATCAGCTATAAATAATTAAGACTACCTGGAGAAATGGCGTAGCAGTACAACCCAAGTAGGCTAGATTCAACATAAAAATTGGGTTGTCTACTCTGTCGAACATGAAAGTTTTGGGTTCCTCATCTTTATATAATAAGATATTTTAGCCTTTTAACTCAGCATCTTTGTTTAACAAATCTTTCCAAACTTCCCATCCTAAAGTTGATTTGAGAATTTTGATTATGTTGACTCTTCTTCATACGTTTGGTTGCATATTTTATACTTGTCTATTTAGTTTTGGTGCAATGAGGTATATGTCGATTGTGGTGAACCTGTATTTAGTATAATTTTTTGTGGCTTGTAATAAAAAAGTAGCTTTAGTGTGTAGCCTTACTTTATGAAATCAAATTGTATAAAATATGAATTACCAAGAAAATTATCCTCTGATTTGGTTTCAAGAAGAGGAGAAAAACTATGAATAATATATCATTCAAAGCAGAATTATATCTGTTAGCTTGTACATTCCCTACCTTTAGGTGATACTAAAAGTTCATATATTTGCAGGATGGTAAGACCTTACCCAATGGACCTGTTATTTCTCCTGACAGATTTTATTGAGAAGGTGAGACATTTTTAATGTGAAAGCAGTTATATACGGATTTCACTATACGATAGTTTTATATACGGATTTTTGTCCGTATATAAGTCGTATGTAACCAAGTGTTATATACGGATTTTGGGCTTTATATACGGATTTTGTCGGTATGTAATTCAATTTTTTCTTGTAGTGAGAATCTACAGTGTGTCAATTTCACTATGCTTATTCCACTTAATTTAGTTGACTATAGATCTATTTAGATAAATTTCACCTTAAGCATTTATAGGAGAAGAAGAAACGGAAATAATGTTTTGAAGAAGCTAAGATAACTTCTGCAAATTAACTTTTGAAAAAGTTTACTTTCTTTTTTCTGTCTCAAAAGTACTTAAAAAGAAGTGTATCTACACTTTCACTATGCTTATTCCACTTACGTATGATAATATGACTTCAGGCAGATAGAGAATCAAATGACAACAATCAACAAGCTGGTTCTTGGCTCAGCATTATGGAATGCCTTAATAAATATCTCAAGATTATGAAAGAAAACTATGTATGTGAAGGTTTGACAGTACAGTGAATTGGTATCTGTACAGCCCTTGACTTCCAAGTCCTTTTTAATGTTATAGAGCAAACTGATTTTATGTTTTGCCCCAGGTCCCTACTGTTCTAGTTCAAAAGCTATTTAATCAAATTTTTCAATACATCAATGTGGAACTCTTTAATAGGTAAACATGTTTTGTTTCATTCAATCCTTTTTACAGTAATGGACTAATTATAGGCATTGCATCTGGGTTGACTTGTTAATTGGAAATGTTATGTTCTCCAGCATTCTTTTGCATGGAGAAGGCTGCACATTCAAACATGGAGAATATATAAAATCAGGTTTGGCAGAACTAGAAGGATATCTACAAAAGTAGCATTTGACAATAAGATATTCTTTTCTATTAGAAAATTTTCAAGTCTAATAAAAAGAATTATTCTTTTGATCTTTCAACTTTGTATGCCTTTGAAGTTGCCACATCTTTATTAATATATAGTGTTTAATAAGTAAATAAAAGTTAGAAATTATATGAAGAATAATACTTGAATATTTGGCTTACTTTCAAAGTGTATATTTCTCTACTGTTGCAAAGAGGTTGCAAATAAAATGTTCTACATTTATAAGTAGAATTATCTTGATAAGTTAGAAACCAGATTCTGTTTGAAATTATAAAATGTTCTACAAATATAATTCATTTGAATTACTTAAGATAAAAATTTGCTTGAATTCTCACCTGTAAGGTATTAGTCATAGAGTTCCTAAAATAATGACAAGAAAATATTCATATAAAAATACAAATATAAATTAAAATATTATATTATTTACATATAAATTATAAAATAATTCACTCCCGCATATCCAAATTTAAAAGGTAACTAAAATTTAGTTAAACCTTAAATATAATTTTGAAAAAAAGAATATCTATAAGCGAATCATTATTATTAAATTTTATATTAGAAATAATATTGATTATTTGGCTCATTATTGATTATTTAGACTATATTTTGGAATTAAATTTTATGCAGGTTTGGATATTGATAGTAGCACATACAAATCAAATATTAAAAAGAAAAAAAAAACTTTTTACACCGGTTATAAAATCACTAGGTATAAAAGTGAAATTCTTTTATACCTATTTTAGTCGCATCTGGTATAAAAGTGAGTTTTGTTCTATCAGAACTTTTTATACCTGTCCAGAAACATCAGGTGTAAAATATCAAATTTTCGTATCTGTTTTAGATAGAACCGGTGTAAAAGTTAAATTTTTTACACCGGTTCTAGAACCGGTATAAAAGAACGAAAAACTTTTATACCCCCTGCTACTATACCTATTCGAAAATCGGTGTAAAAAGCCTTTTTTAATAGATATAAAAAGCCATTTTTGACATAGTGCTAGATAAGATCCATCACATTTTTGCCATATTTTCAATGGCCTAATGTGTTCATTGGTGCAGGGAACACATTCATTCACATGGAACTAAGTCACCCATTCACAAGAAATACAAAAAGTCACAAACAAGAGCAATAACCACCATGGGGAGCAGTGTTCATCTAGTAGGGAAGTACAGTTGAAGTTTTTGTACAAATGACCCTTTTTCCTCTAGTAATCATTACAAGACCCCTGTAATCGATAACTAGAGGAAAAATGGTCATTTGTACAAAAACTTCAACTGTATTCCCAAGTTGGGAGAACTTGACTCCCCAAGGTTATTTTTATGTCCTTATGGGTGATTTGTTCCAGTTTTTGCATGGATGTCTCATGTTGCTGATCATTGATGGTGTCAAGTGCATCAAAACATAATTTACCCCACTCAGTTGTGGACAAAATAGTTCATATAGGTGTTTAAACCAAGGTAGGTGAAGTCCATATAAGTGTTTAGCTTGTGCTAGTAGAATCACATCACACCGTAATTATACTACTATTTTACCTTGAATTATGGACCTTTTATAAAGAAATAAAATAAATTAGAATAATATAAGAAACATGAGACAATAACTTGAAAGTAAACTCGTTTGGGAAGCTTAGACAAACATTGTTTTTGGGAAATTAACTGCATCTACTAAAGTGGTCTAAAATTTATGAGTTAGTTATCATTTGAAAGATCTTTGAGTCTATATTCCAACAAAACAAGAATCAACTCATTTGCAGTTCGGTGGAGAAAGTTATGAGCAAAACAACTAGCAAAGGTCAGAGGTGGTAGAAATATATAAAATTTTAACTTTAAGGAATTAACTGCACCTACTCAGATGTCCAAAAATTATAAATTATTAATCATTGGAAATATTTTTGAGTCTATTTTCTAATAAAAAAAGAATCACATCATTTGGAGATCAGTGGAAAAAGTTATGATTAAAATAGTCAGTAAAGGTCAAAGTTAACATGTTATCTTATACGTATATCTTTCCTTCTTGTTGACAGATCTATTATTTATTGAAAATGCCTTTTAAAATTTGTGCATTGTAACAACATTAGATGACATATTTCTTAATTAATAAAATGAAAAATTTTCCTATGAGACTCCGAGAAGGGGTGTTACAACAATGGTCATGCACCTCACCTCAGTTGGAGAAAACTACCTAAATGGACTTTTTTTTTGAAGAAATCAATGACCTAACCTCATTATTGTTGCAAGGAGCACACCCAATAACATTAAACTCACTTAGTCATCTCAAAAAATGAAAAATTCAACAAAAATAGAGCAATAACCACCATGGGGAGTAGTGATCATCTAGTTGGGGAATACAGTTGAAGTTTCTGTACAAATGACCCTTTTTCCTCTGGCAATCGATTACAAGACCCCTGTAATCGGTTACCAGAGGAAACAGGATCATTTGTATAGAAACTTCAACTGTACTCCCCAGTTGGGAGAACTTGACTCCCCAAGGTTATTTTTATGTCCTTATGGGTGATTTTTTCCAGTTTTTGCATGGATGTCTCATGTGGTTGATCATTGATGGTGTCAAGTGCATCAAAACACAATTTACCCCACTCATTTGTGGACAAAATAGTTCGTATAGGTGTTTAAACCAAGGTAGGTGAAGTCCATATAAGTGTTTGGCTTGTGCTAGTAGAATCACATCACACCTTAATTATACTACTATTTTACCTTGAATTATGGACATTTTATAAAGAAATAAAATAAATTAGAATAATATAAGAAACATGAGACAACAACTTGAAAGTAAACTCGTTTGGGAAGCGTAGAAAAACGTTGTTTTTGGGACATCGTAATCGATTACCACGACATGTGTTGGCTAAAATGCGGTAGGACTTCACCTACTTATTGAAAACACCCAAATTGGGTTTTTCATCCACAATGAAGTGGACAACAAGAAGCATGACCAAGAAGTTTCATCCATTAAGAAAATTTTAAAAAGGCACCCTTAAGGACACAACAATGGTGAGGGACTTCACCTACGTTCGTCCCAACACTCATATGGTCTCTTTCCTTTTAAGTGCAATGTACTATGATCTTCTCTATGCAATAAACAACACAATTGATGATTAAAATCACTCATCAATTACTTCAACAATTATTTGCACAAATTATCAGAATCATCAATTCAAATCAATTTCTCCATATTTATTATAATTGTCAATATTACTTACAATCAATTTACATCTACAAAATGTTCAAAAATCTTCTTCTATTCTTAATAAATATTTAATATAAACATCATTACTGTTTCAAACCAGTTCCTTTGTACAAAGTTCTTAGCGCACGACTCTTGAAACGTCTGCGTCCAGCTTCCTTCATTCGCGTGGACATATTATTTTGGTTCATGGGAATGCCTCCCTCGCCTTCAAAGATAGTGTTGATGTTGGATGCTTCATAAGGGATACTTCCACCAAATTTGGTTTTGAATAAATGACGCACATTCAACTGCATGAAAAATAAAACAATAACCAACGGCCGAACTCAAAATGGAAATGGGTACATCCAAAACAAATGAAAATGGAGTAAGGGGAAAGGAAAAAAGGGGAAATGGAAAATGGGAAACGAAAAATGGAAAATGGAAAGGGGAAAGAAAATACCTTTGTACTGGAGCTTTCCATTGCTTCACCAGAGTCTCACCAGATTGCCTCGCCGAAGAAAATGAAGCTTGCTTTGTGAGAGAGAAAGAGAGAAAGGAGAGAAAGCACATACACAAAATGAAAACCAAAATGCATAGTGGAGGGAGAATGAAAACGAAAATGAGAAGGGCATTTTTGGAAGCCAAATTCATTAACCTTTACCTGTCAACTTTAACAAAAAAAATATTTTAAATGACCCAATAGTCTTTTGACACGTATACGTTGTCAAATTGTTGTTATAACTACATTGTCAACATATAGTGGTCCTAATTAGAATTGTATGGTATATAATACCTAACGGTTAACATTCATGATTGTTCCGTCCATCCACTACATCAACAATGTTGGGTCATAATTGAGTCATCATTTAAGTTATTATTGGGCCAATAGTCTAGTAGACGATAAAATAATCAAAGATATCTTATTAGAGATATTGATAAGCCGTTTATGAGTAACTAACCAAATCTCAAGGTAGGATTGCTTTTATTTGATCTATGAAAAACTTACAAATATAATGACAGGGTCAAAAGCCAGGTACGTTCGATCAGAACTCAAATACTCAATTGTGATAAACAATTCACTAAATCGCTCTTAAATTGAGTGTCGGAGTGCCCTTTTGAAGTTACACCCCCCACCCGTCAAGAGTGCAACCAAGCGGTATAGGCGATTAAGGCTCGAAGGATAGGAAGATTACTTCAGAAACGTACATCTCTCAACCCTACACAAATCCCTACCGAAACATTTTGGCGCCCACCATGGGGCCGAGAGAGAAGTTGAAGAAACCCAATAGTAACCAAGAGAAATATGTCGGAGCAACAACGCTCTCTAGAGTTGATGAAAGAGATGCAGGCGCAAGTGCAAGCACTATTTTAGGAGATGCAACAGAAGCACGAAGAGGAGATTGGGCACCGAGGGAGGAACGCGCTCATGCCGAATAGTCTGTTCAACATTCGGTGTCTACAGCCGCACGAGATGTAACCGCGATAACGGCCAGGAGGCAAGTCATAATCAATAACCACCCCACCACACCAACCCGAACGATCGAGAAAGAAGGGAAGCAAATAGTGAGATGACACATAACCCAACGCCTCTACAAACCACTCGGTCTCATAGGTATTAGACCATTCGGTCTCACAAGTATTCAGCCACTCGGCCTCACAAGTATCACAGGTATTCGACCTTACGGCCTCAATTACTCAGCCTTCCATGGCCTCAGATACTTTAGCCAAATTTGACATTAAGTCTTCAACCATTCTACTCTTCGGACCATCTCACAAAATCCAGGGAACTGTTCTCCGTGAACTCTTACTCTCGTCCATAAAACCCAAGGAACACTATCTGAGAACCCCTGGTCATAAACTGAGCGGTGAGGAACGTTCTTTGTGAACTCTCACTCTCGTCCTAAACCGAGCGGTGATGGACGTCCCTGAGGACTGATACTCTCATCCACTAGGAAGTTTCAAAACGAACTCCTAGGTCGAAAAACCGAGCGGTGATGGACATCCCCGAGGATTGACACTCTCGTCCACTAGGAAGTTCCAAAATGAACTCCTAGGTCGAAAAATGGAGCAATGAGGAACGTTCTGTGAACTTTCACTCTTGTCCTAAACCGAGTGGTGATGGACGTCTCCGATGACTGACACTCTCGTCCACTAGGAAGTTCCAAAACGAACTCCTAGGTCGAAAAACTGAGCGACAAAGTCTCGTCCAGAAAACTTAGGGAATGTTATCCAACAAACTCCTGGTCCTAAATTGAGAGGTGGGGAACGTTATCCATGAACTCTCACTCTCGTCCACTAGGAAGTTGATACGTTGCCGATGAAGTTATCAAATTAATACTACTTTTTAAGGAAACTTCAGTATTGTCAAGTAGTATTCAAGAAAGTAGATAGGGTTAAGTAACCCTAAGTCATCTCCCAACGAATACGAAATTGCTTTTCAATATTTGACTCTTATGAATGTTATGCAATGCTAAAAAATAAAAGTGAGAAACTAAATGAAGTTAATGTTTAAGGAATATTTAAAGAGGAAACATATAAACAATTTTGATGAAATAGACTAATTCCACTACTTTCCCAAGATAGATTCATCATCGGTTATCCAGAGATCATTGTTCAATTGATTATTGTTTAAGTTTCAAATTAATTAAAGTACATTTTCAATTAATTTGAGGGCAATTGTGCAGTTAACCAAAGTAGATTCTCAATCAAAGGCAAGACCTTTCTAGATTATTCACAATGAATTCAACCAAAGTACATGCTCAATCAAATTCGATTGTGTTTAATCATGTCTATTCTTAAATCTCCTAACCAAATTAAAAGCTAATTAACCAAAGTAAATACTGTAACACCCCTTCTCGGAATGTCACAGAAATTTTTTTCAAAATAATTATTTACATTTAAAGGCACAACATTTAATATTATTACTGAAGAAAATACATCAAAGAATTACAGAGTAATTATTGGATTACAAACCGAATATTAAAAGTTGTTTTAAAATTACAAACCATAACAAATTAAAAGTCTGCTTAAAATACAATACTTCACAACAATTTATTTTCACACTTTAAAATTTCCATGTAAATTTCCCAACACGCTCCTTGTTCTAAACTTCTTCAGCTTCACCTGGAACATCATCTACTCCCGTATAACGATATGCGTTATACGATCATCGTAACCACACAAATAGGGTAAGCTAACCATAACCATAAAAATAATAATTTACAGATAAGCGTACACACTATAAACATCTGATAATATTAATAGCATATTAATAAGATCGTAACACCTCTGCCGAAAGAACTTAATACCATAATTGTAATTGATTAGGCAATTTATTCATAAGTGAATTTAAGTTTTTTTATCCTCTTGTACTATATCATGTAAAGCTAGGTAACCAGAACAAGGAAATTTCTTCGGACACGACTCAAAGTTATCAGACCTATTGATTTTGTCCTGCACCCGCAGCTAATGGACGCTGGTCCTTCACACGCAGCTATTGGACCTAACTCGGTTCTTGTCCTTCACACGCAGCTATTGGACACTGGTCCTTCACACGCAGCTATTGGACCGCGGATAAGAGTCGTCCTCCACACACCGCTTTAGACATATCTTCCCAGTTCTTCAAGGACTTACGAGTAAAAACATTGGTGAGTAACATCCATTCACCAAGCATAATACTCAACATCAGTTAGAATTTTACGGGCTAGATATTTGTATTTCCATCAAAAGGGTAAAATGACAGAACTCGTATCCACCTATCGCCTTATATAGGCAAAAGGAAATTATCCTTTTAACTACCGAGATAAAGCATAAACATATTTTTGATTATAC
This sequence comes from Vigna umbellata, assembly GCF_029865625.1. NCBI lineage: Eukaryota > Viridiplantae > Streptophyta > Magnoliopsida > Fabales > Fabaceae > Vigna > Vigna umbellata. The sequence continues at coordinate 50,486,975 of NC_142173.1, read as the reverse complement.
ACGATAAGACTATAAAATTCTTAAAGGCTATCTAATTAAATCCCACGAAAATAAAGTACATGCCAACTTGCATTAAATACAGAAATCACATTCAAGACAAATTGCTGTCAATTTCCTTCGCTTAATGTTTCACCCGTAACTCTCTCTATAGAACTCCGAATGAGTTGGTTCTTGTTTTGTTGGATTCTAGACTTCAAAAACTTTCATATGAATGCTAACTCGTAATTTTTGGATTAAAGGATCAGCTGCAGTAAAATTTTTAAAGTAAACATTTTCCTCACGTTTTTCTGTATTTTCAGCTATGACCTTTCTTGATTGTTTTGTTTATTACTCTCTCCAAATAATTCCAAATAATATGGTTCTTTTTGCGTTAGAAAATAGACTCAATAAGCTTTCTTTAGACACCGGAATTAAAGTTTTTGGACCACTGTACTAACTGCAGTGAAATTATGAAAATCAGCATTTTCTGAGCTTCCTAGACAGGTGTACATGACTCACAGGTAGATTAATTATAACAAAAAAAAAATTGAACTTTTGCTTCAATTAAAACAATACAAATGAGAGGGTTTCCATGGTTTCAAATCTGATTTCCAAGGCCAAATTAGAGAAGTGATTAAATAAAATTCTAAAACACATGATTAAACAAGTTTCCTATAAGGCTTAAATCCTTTGTTCTATGGTGCTTATACGTAGGGTTGGCCCTTTTCACATAGATAACAGTTTGGCATTTAAGTAATAAGGCATGGCCTCATTCTTATTAAAGAATTCATATTTAATCTAAAATGGCCAGAATCTAGTACCTTTAATGGGCTACAACGTTTTCTTTCAAGTAAGAAGAACCGTGAGGTATGGTCTCATGCAAAGCTCTACTTTAAATAATGAAAAAAATTCAGCAGCAGGATTTATAAAATCTGACATGTTGGTTTAGACTTTCAATGATTCTTAGGATGTTTATCTACTCCACGGGTATCTTCATCATAGCCATACTCTCTGATTTAGGACAGAGCAAAAGAAATGACATGCTACAACTTTTCTTATTAAAGAATTGATAATTAGACAACATGCCACGGTTAAACTATTTTATGGCAGCAACAAAGATTCACTACAAGGTATGGTTAGTGAGAGAAGTTTTATTAAATAAATGAGACCCATGCATGAGGTATGGTCTTTCTTCATTTCAACAAAATTTCGTGCAGAGACATAGAGTTTGCAGATTATATGGTTATACAGCTACAAGGATCCAGAACAGAGAAACCATAGCTCATCTTTCAGTTTAAATATTGCAAGGTGTCATACGATATATATATATATATATATATATATATATATATATATATATATATATATATATATATATATATATATATATATCAACATAAGTAAAGAAATGAATTAGCTCCCCTACCTCTTTCTCCAGCAAAGGTTGGTTGGTTCTTTAAGTTTTTCAGCCCTTACTTTGTTGATCTAAGTCTCCTTCTTCCTTACACTAGTACAGGCAGGCGAAAATACAGCGGTTGTTTTTCGTTATAAGCATCGGTTCGCGAACCGAGGCATATGCAGGCGAGGCAAAAAGTGTACTATTTTTGGCCTCGGCTTGAACTGAGGCATAAAGGGAGGTGATTTGACATCGATTCATCCACAACCGAGGCAGTATGTTCCATCCTACTGCCTCGGGTTAGGGGAACCGAGGCCGTATGTTCCACCCTACTGCCTCGGTTGTAGTCTGAACCGAGGCAGTAGAGGTATTTTCTTTTTTACGCAGTACTTTCGGCCTCTGTTGTGGTCATAACCGAGATCATAAGTAGCTTTTCCACCCTACTGCCTCGGTTGTAGTCTGAACTGAGGTAGTAGAGGTCTTTTTTTTTTACGCAGTACTTTTGGCCTTTGTTGTGGTCATAACCGAGATCATAAGTTGCTTTTCTACCTCGGTTTTGACACTAACCGAGGCATATATCCTTGTTTTTTTTAAAATAAGGTCTGTTTTTGCAACATTCCCAACAACAGAAACAGACCTGCATATATATTTACAGCCAGAACAGTCGAGAATAATCCAGAAACGTATATTTTGAATGAAAATTATAATAAAACATAAGTACATTCAATTGAATCATAAATCAACTTCTTATAAGCATAAATCAATCAAATTATAATCATAAATCAAGTTTGAAGCATAAATCAAACTGAATGTACAATGTTAAACTAATAATAATGTAGAAAAACATCAAACAACTTAGAAACATAAACTTAGAACTTAGTATATCCTAATATCTAGTATATACTATTATATAAATGAATTACATATTTAGCCAGTGATTTCCTCACAAGTTGAAGTGACTTCTCTGGAATTGGAGCAGTCCTATTGAATCTCTGCATAAAATACAATGATTTAACTTAGTGTATTTGAAATCTAAAATATAGGGAAAATAAAATTGAAACCTAAATAATACCGTTTCCCATCCACTGGTGTAATGTGCACGAATAATGGTTATCATCCAAAACATGACGTAGTAACCACATTCATATGACCCCGTTTGTATATTACACTACAATATATCATCATAATTATAAAATGTTAAGTAACATCAATTGAATGGAACCAAATGTATATGGACTAAAATACCAAACCTTAAGGGCAACCCATGCAAGATTTTTAGCTGTAGCAGTAGATCTCCCAGATAACATCATATGTGTTGCAAGGGAACTATTAAAAGCAATTCCTTTAGCATACATTTATATAAAAAAAAAGTCGAAACATTGAGATTCTTACCAATCTACTACATGTCTAAGAGGGCTGGGAGGAGACTTCTGCAATGAACAAAACCAGACAGCAGTGTTCTCCGGTATGGAGATCACAAGTAGTTGCCAATGACACCTGAAATTGGTAATAACTTATGAATCATATACCAAAATTAATAAATGAATGTGTTGAAGTTAACAAACTTCACTTACCCATGTATATAAGGGAGAAAATATATCTCCTTCCCCATTCCAAAGCAGGTGGTGATGTATGTCTGGATATCATCAAATTTATTTCTTTCATGAGTCATAGAGGGGTCAATGAACCCATATACATCGTTGAACCCCTTCTTGTTACTAACATCAAACATATACCTAAAATGAAGAAATAATATGATATAAGTAAGTTGATAAAATAGAATTGTATAAAAAAGTTTTCATAAACTTACATCATCCATAGCTGAATGAGTGTAATATTAATTTCTTCTCTACCCGACGCAAGCTCCCTAACATCTTGATGATGCAAGTACAATGGGATCTGAGCTTCTCTTCCAAATGTAGTAGAATCCCAGTGTACATTCATCGGCACATCTGAAATGATTTTAGCAAGCTCGTCTAACGCATCAAGAGGGTCATCCTCAGATAAATGAGTCTTCTTCGGTGGAGGACTTCCCTCTTTACCTATCTGCTGTTAAATGCAAAAATGGTTATGTTATAACGTCAATTAGAAGTAAATATTCAAATTGAGAAGTATATAGTACGAGTGTTTACCAGGGGATTAGATACATCACCAACCAAATGTCTAGGCCAGGCGACAAAGGATTTAAATGCTTCTTCCACAGTGAAGAACTCATCTGTAGGCACAGGAAGAACGGCATCCGCTATGACAACTTCATCCACCGTGACCTTGACCTCATCTTCTGAAAGTTGTACACCATGCACTACAGTGGCTGTCTCATAAACTGTACCACGAGCCACTAGCACGGTCCCAGTATCAGAAAGAATATATAACTGACATGGACGAGTTTCATCCATGTCGTCCCCTAGGGCACCGGAAGCTGAACAACTTCCTTTACCGCTTCTACCTGTCAAATTAAGTGTTAGGTTATGCAAAAAGTAAATTAGTTACCAAAAATAAATAAGTTTACCTGTAGGGGGCACAACATGTTCCGCTACAGGAGATGGCGGAGGACGATTGCCATAATCCTCATAATGCTGCTGGAACTGGCGCGCAACCATTTCAGCAACTTCATCATACAACTCTGCTCGAACCTTCTTTGTGATCTCCTGCGTCATCTCTTTTCTTATTTCCTCCTTCATCTTTTCGTATGAATATGGACGCGAGGAAGACCCAAAAAACTGTCGTGTGCCTATGCCAGTCCCAACACCACGCACCCGTCCCGGGTGCTCAGGTCGTCCAATAGCTGTGGCAAGAATATCTTGACGACCTTCTTGTGTGAATTGACCTTGGGAGCTCTGCTCAACCAAGGAGTCCTGTCACATAACAAAAGTTCAAAATCATTAGAAAAATCTATGTAATATATATAACAAAATTAATGTAAAAATATAAGGAATGACATCTTACAATTCTTTCAGATATTTCTCTGGTAGACTCGGAAGTGTAGGAGCCCGATGGTCTTATACGGGCTAACTTCCACTTCTCGTGCCGAGATAGTGGTGAAGGAGGAGAAGGAGGGTCACCACCCTCAGAAAGTGGAAGTCTGCTATCTGACTTCTGCTTCATTATTTTTTCTTCAAGCTTCCTATATCCACCACGAGACAGTAGGTGTGGATTTTTATTCTGAGCGCTTATTCCCTGTGCTTTTGACCTTCTTTCCTGTGACAATATGAAACAATTGTCATAGTATAGAATTATGAATGATGAATTGAATGATTTTACTGTACTTACCTGCCACGCCTCGGATGAACGAAGCTCTACAAACTGACGCCATGTTGCTTCGTCAATTGCTGAATATTTGGAACATGGATTCTCATTACTTTTTGGTCCAAATATATATGTAGACGTCAATTTTGTCTTAAACCCTCGAAATCTTTCTGCAATTGCAGATAAACACTTATTCCTTAAGCTCTCGACGTTTGGCATATCAAATGTTATCTGCAACAAAGAAAGTAATAACCTTATATCAATACAAATTTATCAATATAATGAATATAGAAGATGGAGCAATATTGCTTAACTTACCAATAGATCTTGCCAGATGAGATTCCGATCAGCCTCAGAAACATGGTCAAAGGATGGAGTAAGTATAGAGATACGATCACGTGCCAATACTCCATGGTAAGACCTAAATACATCTGCATTTGGGCCAGATGCAACTCCAGTGACCACGTCAATAATGACAGGTGTCCTCTCACCTGCATTTCTTCTAAGTATAAGTTGTTGTAACCTTGTTGCTCCTCTCGTCCGTCTAGAAGTGGTGGGGACTTCATCGCCTGACGAATGAGGTGACTCAGCCATATATCTGTCACAATAAATAAGATGAAATATAAATAAAGCACTTATAAAATAACATATATTATTTAACAAAAGCCATAAATATTTACACAAACATGAAATTCATACATAATCATATGGATTGGTCATATATATATTCCCTCATTGTGATCTTCTCGTATTGCTTGTATATCATCAATTAGAGGGTCGTCATCCAAATTTATTTTCGTTTTAAATGGATGGTTGTCAGCGATATGAAGATTACTTAGATTCTCTTCTTTATCTTCAATTTTCCTTTTTCCTTGGAGAGCAACATACCAATGGTCAGACGCAGGATCTTTGACATAAAAAACCTGACTTGCTTGATATGCCATGATGAACGGTTCATCTCTATAACCAACCTTTCGAAAATCAACAAGTGTTATACCAGATTCATCTATTTTGACACCACTCTTATTGTCTACCCACTTACATTTGAAGAGTGCAACGGAAAACTTAGTGTAATCAACTTCAAATATCTCTTCAATTCTACCATAGTATCTCATGGATCCAACTATAGGATTTTGATCTTTGGATGTGGAAAACTGTAGCAACTCAGCTTGTAGACTGACGCCACTATTTTGTACTGTGCTTTTATCATCCAAAGTCTTTGTATAGAATGTGCAATTATTAATTTCGTAGCCTGTACAACATACAACATCAAACTTCAAGACATTTGCTAACCACAACAAAGTCTCAGAGGACCGTGATTCTTTCGAAACTTCAGATTTGAACCAGGTAAAGAATGTTCTGTTATGCTCCATCCACTGCCATTTCTCTGATTGTCGTGGATAGTTGTCCCTTACAACGGCTTTGTGTGCTTCCAAAAATGGGATCACTTCATCTGTGTTGTTTAATATGTACAAATGTGCTTGCATTTGTCAACACTTAATTTTGTCCGAATTGAAAAACTGTGTTTTTATTGGTTTTTTATTTTATTTTACCTTTTTGTTTTATTCTGTTTTTATGTATTTAGATTTTTGCTTTTACTTCAATTTCTATTTTTCTTATCTTCAATTTGTTTTAATAGAGTTAATTAATCAAAATAATTAAAAAATTGAAAAATAAAATTAAAATTGAAAATAATTAAAAAATAAAATAAAATTGAAAAAAATAATAAAATAGAAAACGTGGAAAAGGGCGCGTATGGGAAGCATGTCGGAAGGAGGGGGACCAGGTGGTTACAAGAGAATATTTTCCAAGATTTTGGGGAGGGAGGATTTTGTTGGATCAGGGAGAGAAAAAAGGAGGAGGAGCACACACACGGAGACCATCATTTTTGGGAATCATCATCCAGATTCATCATTGGCACCGGCAGTGAAAACAAAAGGCTAGAGGAGGTCACCGGATACAGAGCGATAGCAGCAGCCGTAGCAGCAGGTAAGTCTCTGGTTCATCTGTACATCCAGACTCATCATGAACGCTTACTGCATAACTGTTTCTTATGCTTATTCCATCATGAATGCTTTTCCTCTGAACATCATGAGTTCCCTCATCACCAACCTCCCCTTCCATTCATTCTCTGTTTCACCACGTTCCCTCTCTCCTTCCTAACTCTCACGCTCACGGCCAATCTCAACAAACCAAATCCAAAACCCATTGCACAATCGAAGAAGGAGAGGATGAGCTGGAGCGACGGCCGACGATGGTCTCGGCGGTGAAAGGCGGAGAGCTCGACGAAGAAGAGGCGGCCCGTGTGTTTGAACTGGCGGAGACGAACCCCTCCCTGGGTTGCTGGTGTCGGAGAGAGCAGACAAGAGCAAGGAAGCAGTGGCGCGGTATGGCGCGACGTGGCGCGGTGGATAGATCGAGAGAGACGATGACATGGTAGCTGGTCCGTAGAGGCAGTGATACGGTGGCCACCTTCGTTGCGGTGGCTAGCCTGGTCCGCGGTAGTCAATCGGAAGAAGACGTGGCCGTTGAGTGACAGAGGTGAGTGTCTCTGAACCCTTTTGATCAGAGAGAAGGAAGCATTGGTCTCATTTGAGAGGAACGGCGTGAATGAGTGAATGAGAATGGGAAGGCGGAACCCCTAGGAGAATTCTAGGTTAGAAACTACCCCTGTGGGCCAAGCCCAAAATTGAACGAACGAGCGCTCGTTATCCAAACGAACGAGCGCTCGTTAAACTTAAGCCTTTTCCGACCGTTCGCTCAGCCTTCTCCCAAAAGAGCGCTCGTTATTCAAACGAACGAGCGCTCGTTAAACTTAAGCCTTTTCCGACCGTTCGCTCAGCCTTCTCCCAAAAGAGCGCTCGTTATTCAAACGAACGAGCGCTCGTTAAACTTAACCCTTTTCCGACCGTTCGCTCAGCCTTCTCCCTAACGAGCGTTCGTTATCCAAACGAACGAGCGTTCGTTAGCCTTAAGCCTTTTCGACCGTTCGCTCAGCTTTCTCCCTAACGAGCGTTCGTTATCCAAGCTTTTCGACTGACCGTTCGACATTATTTTATTTTTATTTTTGTACCCCCATTTTTTATTATTTAATTATTCATTTGCCTTTTTATTTATCTTATTTCATTTCATTTTTATTTTATTACTTTATTTTATTTATTTCTTTTAAATATCCACTTATTTCAAAATATATATATATAATAATTTTACTTATATACACATATAAAATAGAAAATTACAAAAATTTGTTTGAAAGGTTAAGCACACGTGTGACCGCTCGCGTCGTCCTTGTGTTAAAAACCTTTTCTTCTTTCTTATAAAAATTATTACAAAAATATTTAAAGGTTTAAGCGCACATGTGACCGCTCGCGTCGTCCTTGTGCTAAAAACCTTTTCTTCTTCTTTAAATAAATTTACAAAAAAATACGTTTTGAAGGTTAAGCACACGTGTGACCGCTCGCGTCGTCCTTGTGCTAGAAACCTTTTCTTCTTTTCTTAAATAAAATTTCAAAAATACGTTTTAAAGGTTGAACACTCGTGTGATCGCTCGCATCGTCCTAGTGTTCAATACCTTTCTCTCTTATTTGTGTAATTTTAAATAAGGGTATGGGTGCTCGTGCGATCGTCCGCATCAGCCTAGCACTCAATACTCTCAAGTCTTCCTAAATAAGTAGATAACGGTATGAGTGCTCGTGTGATCGTTCGCATCGTCCTAGTGCTTAATATCGTTATTTCTCTTTCAGAAAATAATTAAAAATATTTAAATATCATTCTAAAGGTATGAGTACTCGTGCGACCGTCCGCGTCGGCCTAATATTCATTACCTTCTTTTTCTCGAAAAATATTAAAAACATAAAATCTTCAAAAATTAAAAACATCTGGCTTTTTTTAAAACAACAAACCGTCTTTCAAGCAAGAACTACGTAACCCTGATTTCTCATTCCGAATGAGAATACGTAGGAGCGAGGTCAATCCTCGTCGGGCCCAAAAAAACTAAAAAATATATTTTGTTTATTTAGAATTTTATTTTAGGGGATAGTTAAACATTTTGAAAACCACATCATATTCGTGCATTTAGTTAAAGGTACTGCCTTAGGGCAGGCGTTGTGGGGTGCTAACACCTTCCCCACGCGTAACCGACTCCCGAACCCAGAGTCTGGTTTTCGTGGACCGTGCTTTATTCTTTTTATGGTTTTTCCGTAGTTTCCCAGAATAAACTATGGTGGCGACTCCAAAATCTCTTTTCGGAACCCGTTTCTTTTTGGATCGTCGTCCCGTCGCGATTCTGGTTGCGATAGATGGCGACTCCACTGGGGACCTTTAGAGAGTCGAGCCATTTAATTAGATGCGCGAATTCGATGTGGTTTTGCTTATGTGTTTTTCTTTCCCTTTTCTCTATCTGTGCTTGATATTTGGAATAACTGCAATAACTGTTGAATATTGAACCCTAGGGTAGATAATATGTTTATATCTGCCTGGGAATTTTTCTGGTTGTTTTGCAGGTGAGGGTTTAGGTGTGCATAATTTTCTCCCTTCACACACACACTTTCGGCATATCATGAGTGGGGCCCTATACCCGGGTCTGAGCGTAGCTTGGAATTAGAGGAGTTGTGTAGCGGTGTCACTCTGGGATGTACTTCCTGTTTGGCTATCGTGAGAACTCCAGCTAGAGTCTGTTTTCTTCATATGTGTTTCCACACCTAGTTGATTACTTGACTATTGTGGAGATGCTATGAAGGGGACCATAGCTCTAGTGACCTTTGACTTTTAGGTTCAGGGAATCATCCTTGTGAGATTGCATATACTTGACCTTGAACTCCAAGCAGTGAACCTTTGGTAGGGCACGATGGGAGTAATATGTACTTCTATAACCCTTACGCTGTTCATTTTTTTTTATGATATTACATTTCATACCATGCATGTGCTTTGTTTCGTCATGTTGTTTTATTATCATGCATCATATTCATACATCATTTAGTAACATGTTAATTTTAAAGGAAATCACAGGTACCTACTTGACTTCATACGAGATGGATGTTAACACAAGATCCGATGCCACACGGCAAACCGACTCTTTCGATTTAAGAAAGAAGTATAGTCTAAAGGACCCATGTTGGAAATTTGACCGGGCTGATAAACTTGGGCAAAAGGCTTAAAACTATAAAAAGAGAAACCTTTCAGAGAAGATATGGAAATTTGTTGAATTTAATGGAGGTTGAAGTACAAATACCCGCTATCACAGCCTTGGCACAATATTATGATTCTCCGCTTCGATGTTTCACATTTCAAGACTTTCAGTTGGCGCCAACTATAGAGGAGTTCGAGCATATCTTGGGTTTGCCACTGGAGGGCACCACTCCCTATCAACATTTAGAGCATCATGCCTCTATACCCACCATTGCTGCCATCATGAAATTACATCCCAAGGAGATTGAAGACAGGATGATGATGAGGAATCAATTGCATGGGTTATCACAGGGATATCTGGAGCAGTATTTACATCACCTGGCTGATAAAGAGGATTGGGAAACTTTCATGGATGTATTAGCCCTCACCATATATGGCATTGTCTTGTTTCCCAAAATAGAAGAATTCGTGGATTACACCGCAATAGACGTCTTCGTGGCGAGTAAAACAAGATCAGAGAATCCTGTAACAACAATTCTTGCGGATGTTTATGGGACCTTGAGTTTTTGCCATGAGAGAAAGGGAAAGAAGATTCTTTGTTGTTTACCGGCGTTGTATACATGGATGACAGCGCGCGTGTTTAAGGAAATGGTCGACATTAAGAGTCTATCGGAGACTTTGTCACACCAAGGGCTTAAAGGTAAAGGAGGAAACGATTGGGCCCGATTCCTTGCTGGCTTGAGCGAAAGAAGTATAAAATGGCGCCTTCCTTGGCTCGGAAATAAACTGGCTATACAGCATTGTGGTAGTTTTCCTAATGTGCCTCTCATAGGTGCCCGGTACTGTATCAATTACAACCCCCTTTTGGTGCAAAGACAATTTGGGCATCCTATAAAAGGGGCACCTTCATCAGATTACCTTGCTACCCTATTCATTTATTACGAAGACGGGCATTTCATCGAATTGTTAAGAAAGGTTAAAAGCGCCTGGGAAAATGTTGTTCGAGCAGAGAAGGACTTGAGGGATGGAATAGTGGATAACAGGGTTAGTTATCACACCTGGATTCTGGAGAGAGTGAAAGTAGTCAAATTGCCTTTCAAGCCAATCAAAGATCAATCAGCTAGTGAAGGACCATCCCAAGCCCCAGAAAATGAAGAGGTGCAACAATTGAAGGCTGAGATGGAGAAATTGAAGGTGAGAAATGCTAGGTTGGAAAACGAGTTACAAAGGGCGCGTAATGATCTTATGGATATGAGAAGTGATAATGAAGAAAAGTCGCGAGCTTATGAAAACATTGTCAAAAGCCAGAAGGCTGAGAGGGATTACACATTTCGAGTGAAACAGGATCTAGCGGCTGCAAGTAAGGAATTATCCATGAGGGTAAATGAGAAGAAGGTGGCTTTAGAAGAGGGAAAGCAATGGAAGCACCTCTACGAAGAAGCCAAAAGAGATAAGCGAGAAGCCCTGAAGAGATTAAGAGAAGCGCAGGTTCAGGTAGAAAAAGTGGGGCATGAGATGAAAGAGATGGCCATGTCGTTTGAGGCGGATATGAACCGGGAGCGTTGGAAGCTAGCAGAAGCAGAAGAAGAGCATCGAACTCTGATAAAACAAATGGAGGAATATATTGAGGAACAGGAGGAGCGATGGAGGTCGATAGAATTTGAAGAAAGGCATCAGGCCTTGATAAAGCAAATGAAAGAACACATCGCAGAGCAAGAAATGGCTGTAAAGCACTGGAAGGAAAGCTTCTCTCAGTTGGCTGCTTTGGCAAATGGGACAATTGAAGAAATCCCCAGGATGGTGTCGAATGCTGAAGCTAGTACTCATTTTCGTAACTTACCAGCGGAAATAGAATTGTTTATTAATCATTGTAAATGGTTGGTGGGAGAGATGAAATCTTTCATTGCCCGGGCGCGGGATTGATGTACATCAGAATTATGTGTTTTGTTCCTTAGACTATGTAATGGATCAAATTTTCTTTAAATGAAAGATCGGGGATGTTGTTTGGTATCGGCTTATGTTAATTTTCCATCAGTATTGTCATCGTTATCCTGTGATTTCCACTTATCACTAGCATGCATCATGTTTTCTTTTGTTTTGCATTTTTCATCCTTATCTAATTTAATTTAATAAAAAATAATCATCAGTACAAGTGAGAGAACAACGACAAGTTTTCCACGACATCCGTACAGGACCAGAGCTAACTCGAAGGTCATGGAGAATTGGGAGCAGTCACACGAATCTATTAAGGCTGATGTCAGTCAGTTGAAGGATCAGATGGCCCAGATTTTGGCGGCTCTCGAAGCCCTGAAGACTACGGGAGGGGTGACGCCTGCGCAAGTTGAGGGAAGTGCTCAATATTACCCTCCGTTGTTCAATGCTGGGAGCCAATCTGTTTCGTTCCCAATGTATGGATTGCCTCCAGGTTACACCCCACCTGTGGGAGAATACACAGAAGGGGAGCAGACTTCATTCTCTTTCCCTACCACTGCCAACGTACCGCCAATCAGTACTCAGGGACCTGTTGTAATGTCCGCACCTATGGTAAATGAAGGAATGCATGCAAACATGTCTGATGGAATACGAGTAACTCCGGTGCCACCTGTGATTACCGCAGAGGGCTTTTCTACAGGGGCTGCACCACATACTTCGTTTCAGGGGGTAATTAGTAATGTCGACGGAGCAAAGGATAAACTTGAGAGCCTAGAGGCAAGATTGAGGGCTGTTGAGGGGTATAAAAGTTATGGATTCGGAGATGTTGCCAGATTGAGCTTGGTTCCTGGCGTCAGAATACCACATAAGTTCAAGGCGCCAGATTTTGAGAAGTATAAGGGAAATACATGCCCAAAGAGCCATCTGACCATGTTTTGCAGAAAGATGGCTGCATATGCTTATGATGAGCAGCTGCTCATCCATGTTTTTCAAGATAGTTTGGCTGGAGTGGCATTAAACTGGTATACCCATTTGGAGCCGACTCGGATTCGTTGTTGGGCAGACTTGGCTGATGCTTTTGTGAAACAGTACATATACAATACACATGTGGCGCCAGATCGTTTACAGCTGCAAAACATGTCGAAGAAAGACAACGAAAGTTTTAAGGAGTATGCTCAACGGTGGAGGGAATTGGCTGCACAGGTTGAGCCACCTGTGTATGATAGAGAAATGGTGGCAATGTTTGTAAATACGCTCCAACCACCATTTTATGAACATATGGTGAGAAATGTATCTTCAAATTTTGCCGATATCATCGTGATAGGCGAGCGAATAGAGATCGGGTTGAAAAATGGGAAGATTGCATATGGCTCGCCGACGGGTGCAAATTCCAAAAAACCCAATTTCAACTCAGGGAAAAGAAAAGAGGGAGATGTGCATGCAACATCTGCAACCCCCGTGTGGAGAGGTCAGGCTCCCACTCATAACTATCGACCATACTGGGATCAACATCCACATGCAGCTAACGCGTCATTCGGTCATCAAATTAGGCCTCAACAACAACCAGGGTACTATCAACCACAATACATTCCGACGAATAATTGGAGGGGAGGGGCAAACGTAGGTTCCAATATGAATGTGGGTCCCAATACTTATCCAAGAAGGAACCAAGAAAGAAATTATGTTAACTTTACCCCAATTCCTACAACTTATACGGAATTATTGCCTCATCTTATCAAACAAGGTCTAGTTGTCGTTTGTCGCCTGAAGCCTTTGCAGCCTCCGTACCCAAGAGGTTATGATGCAGATGCAAAGTGTAGTTATCATGGAGGGGCCGCTGGTCATTCCACTGAGAGGTGTCTAGCTTTCAAGCATAAAGTGCAGACTCTAATTGATTCTGGGTGGTTAAAGTTCCAAGAGGATAAGCCTAGTGTCGAGGCCAATCCTTTATCTGGGCATGGAAGTGCTTCGACGAATGCTGTCGAAGTGAAAGAACATGAGCTGGTGAGAAATGTGAAAGAAATCAGGAGCTCTAGGAGGTTTATTTTGGAGGCGTTGCTGAAAGTGGGTATCTTGAAGGGTGATTATGATGAGAGTATGGCATGCGCGCTCCACCCAGATGATGAGCACTCTATTGAGGAGTGTGTTGAATTTGAAGAAATTCTGCAAGACCTGCTAGATCGTGGTCTGATGCAGGTATGCTACAAGAATGAAGAAGGAGATGTATTTGCACAAACTGGTGATGAATCCGGCATGATTTTACCAGAACCATTGGTGATTCGTTTCACTAAGACTACCTCTATCCCACCAACTCAAGGAAGGTCGCCTGTTGTTATCCATGTACCAGCCCCTTTTCCTTACAAGAACGAAAAAGCCGTCCCATGGAGATATGGGACACATGCGTCAAGCGAAGCACAAAGCGTTGACCCTGTCGTCAAAAACATATCAGGGATAGGTGGAATGACTAGGAGTGGTCGAATTTTCACGTCACCAGAGTTGGCACGAGAAAGAGTTAATGATAAGGAAGCAACGATGGCCGCGAAAGCAAAAGAATTCTTGAAGGGGAAGGGTGCACAGACAAAGGAGATCCCCGACAAGGAAGAGAGGAGAGAAGTTTCTGAAGAGGAGGCTTGCGAATTTTTAAAATTCATACAACAAAGTGAATATAAGGTGGTGGAACAGTTAAACCGTATGCCTGCTCTATATCCTTGTTAGACTTGCTCATGCATTCGGCATCACACAGAAAGTTGCTAATGAAGATACTTAGTGAGGCTCACGTGGAGCAAGGTATTTCGTTGAATAAATTCGAGGGTATTGTTGGCAATATTGTTGCTAATAATTATCTCACCTTTACGGATGAAGAGATACCTGCTGAAGGAAGAGGGCATAACAAGGCTCTTCACGTCTCTGTGAAATGCCTGGATCATGTTATAGCGCGTGTTTTAGTGGACAATGGGTCCTCTTTAAATGTTATGCCGAAAGCAACCTTGGAAAAGCTACCTTGCGAAGGAATGCATATGAGGCCGAGTTCAATGATTGTGAGGGCATTTGATGGTAGTAAAAGAGAAGTGATGGGAGAGGTGGAATTACCAATGCAAGTTGGCCCGTGTGTCTTTCAAATAACATTCTAGGTTATGGATATCCTGCCAGCTTATAGTTGTTTGTTGGGGCGCCCATGGATTCATTCGGCTGGAGTTGTGCCTTCTACACTACACCAGAAGTTGAAGTATGTGATGAGAGATAAGCTGGTGATAGTATCAGGAGAAGACGATCTTCTTGTGAGTGGGCCATCATCCACACGCTACATCGAGGCAGCTGAAGAAGCTCTCGAGACAGCCTTCCAATCGTTGGAGATTGTGGGAAATGCTTGTGTGGAACCATTTCCAGTAAATCCTCGCCTATCATGTGCTTCTATTATGATGGCCAAGATTATGCTAAAAGGGGGTTATGTATATGGGGAAGGTTTGGGCAAATATCGGCAGGGGCGAGCATTCCCTCTGGAAATCGTTGAAAACAAGAACAGATATGGCTTGGGGTACAAACCTACCAGGGAAGATAGGAAAAGGATGATTGAAGAAAGAAAAGAACGCAGTCTGGCCCGTACAGAAAGACGAGGACCCAGAGAGAGCAAAATTCACATTGTTGACATCAAGGAAAGCTTCCGCAGTGCTGGGTGGATCAACACTGGCCAGATAGCAGCGGTGGAGGATGAAGAAAGGCCTCAAAGTTTGAGCTTTGTGTGGGCTTGCTCCCCTGATACTCAACTCAACAATTGGGAAACACTGGATTTACCTGTGATGCTTAATGTGAACAAAATGTAATAGTTTTAATTAAACTTATAGTTTCGATTGGGGCTTTAGAACTGAAGTTTTGCGGATTGATTCTTTTTACTTTTCACTCAGCGTGATAATAAAGTTGCATTTCATCATCATTTAGCATTTTTCGTTGTTTATCTTATTTATTTATACTTTTTCATAAATTTAAATGATGCAGATGTGACAATGATTGTTTTGAAAATAATGATATCAATGTTCCTAATTTTGAGCACCCTATCAATAATACGGAAGATGATTTCGAAGATGATGTGGAACCCTCTCCAGAATTGTTGAGATTAGTGGAACAAGGATCTAAGGAGATAAAACCCCATCAGGAGGAGATTGAAATACTCAACTTGGGAGAGAAGGATGAGATAAAGGAAGTGAAAATCGGTACTAGTATGAAAACAGAAGTGAGGGAAAGATTGCGTGCCCTGTTGAAGGAGTTTAAAGATGTATTCGCGTGGTCTTACCATGACATGCCGGGTCTAGATACCGATATTGTGCAGCATAGGCTCCCACTCAAGCCGGAATGTCCTCCAGTCAAGCAAAAACTAAGAAGAATGAAGCCAGAAATGTCCCTAAAAATTAAAGAAGAGGTCCAAAAGCAATTTGACGCAGGATTTTTGGCGGTGGCAAAATACCCACAATGGGTAGCGAATGTTGTACCAGTACCTAAGAAGGATGGGAAAGTTCGAATGTGTGTTGACTATCGTGATTTGAATCGTGCAAGTCCGAAGGATAATTTCTCGTTACCACACATCGATACTCTGGTTGATAATACGGCCAAATTTTCGTTATTTTCGTTCATGGATGGATTCTCGGGATATAATCAAATTAAAATGGCACCGGAAGATATGGAGAAAACGACCTTTATCACGTTATGGGGAACATTCTGTTATAAGGTGATGTCTTTCGGACTCAAGAATGCTGGAGCAACATACCAAAGGGCAATGGTGACACTCTTTCATGATATGATGCATAAGGAAATTGAAGTTTATGTGGATGACATGATTGCAAAGTCGGAATCAAAAGAGGAGCATATTTTCAATCTAAGGAAATTATTTGAGAGACTGAGAAAGTACAAACTCAGGTTAAATCCTGCCAAATGCACGTTTGGAGTAAAGTCTGGAAAATTGTTGGGCTTTATTGTCAGCCAAAGAGGGATAGAAGTTGATCCGGACAAAGTAAGAGCGATAACGAAAATGCCTGCGCCCAGAACAGAAAAGGAGGTTCGAGGTTTTTTGGGAAGATTGAATTACATTGCTAGGTTCATCTCCCAATTAACTGCTACTTGTGAACCAATGTTCAAGTTACTACGGAAAAATCAGGCCGTAGTCTGGAATGAAGATTGTCAAGTTGCTTTTGAAAAGGTCAAACAATACCTGCAAGACCCTCCTGTGTTGCGTCCACCTATGCCAGGAAGACCGCTTATTTTGTATTTGACCGTATTGGATAATTCAATGGGTTGTGTATTGGGTCAGCATGATGAAGACGGGAAAAGAGAGCATGCTATATATTACTTGAGCAAGAGATTCACAGATTGCGAACAACGATATTCGTCGTTAGAGCGAACTTGTTGTGCACTGGCGTGGGCTACTCATCGTTTAAGGCAATACATGTTGAGCCACTCTACTTGGTTGATATCTAAGATGGATCCTATCAAGTATATTTTCGAAAAGCCCGCTCTCACTGGAAGGATAGCTCGATGGCAGATGCTACTATCGGAGTACGACATTGTATATGTTACTCAGAAATCTATCAAGGGTAGCGCTTTAGCGGAATATTTAGCCCATCAGCCCATTAATGATTATCAGCCAATGCAACCTGAATTTCCTGATGAAGATATCATGGCTTTATTTGCTGAGAACAAAGAGGACAAAAATGAAAAAGCCTGGACGTTATTATTCGATGGGGCCTCGAATGTAATGGGGCATGGAATAGGGGCCGTGCTTATCTCTCCTAAGAATCAATACATTCCAATGACGGCAAGGTTGTGTTTTAATTGCACGAATAATATCGCAGAATATGAAGCTTGTGCCATGGGTATTCGAGCAGCAATAGAGTTTAAAGCAAAAATTCTGGATGTATATGGAGATTCAGCTTTGGTCATCCATCAATTGAAGGGAGAATGGGAGACTAGGGATACTAAATTAATTCCATACCAAGCTTACATTAGGGGATTAATTGAGTATTTCGATTCCATCACGTTTAATCATATACCGCGAGAAGATAATCAATTAGCAGACGCATTGGCTACCTTGTCATCGATGTTTGAAGTTGATCAAGATGCAGAATTGCCAATGATTGAAATGAAGAGTCATGCGAAGCCAGCGTATTGTCATTTTATCGAAGAGGAGGTAGATGGTAAACCTTGGTACTTTGATATCAAGCATTATCTTAGGACCCGAGAATATCCAGAGAAGGCATCAGAAAACGACAAAAGGGCGTTAAGGAGGCTGGTTGGCAGTTTCATTTTGAGTGGGGATATTCTATATAAGAGGAATCATGACATGGTTCTCCTTAGATGCGTAGATGCAAAAGAAGCCGAGCTGATACTAAAAGAAGTACACGAGGGTACATTTGGCACGCACATGAATGGGCACTCAATGGCCAGGAAGATACTGAGAGCGGGGTATTTTTGGTTGACTATGGAAAATGATTGCTGTACACATGTGAGAAAGTGTGAGAAATGCCAGGTATACGCAAGTAATATCAATGTTCCACCCACGACCTTGAACGTGTTGTCTGCACCATGGCCCTTTTCGATGTGGGGAATAGATGTCATCGGAGCTATAGAGCCAAAGGCGTCAAATGGACACCGTTTCATATTAGTCGCAATCGACTACTTCACCAAGTGGGTTGAGGCCGCTTCTTATGCTAATGTGACTAGAAAGGTGGTGACCAAGTTCATAAAAAGGGAGTTGATTTGCAGATACGGGCTCCCTAACAGGATCATTACTGATAATGCCTCTAACTTGAACAACCAGATGATGACAGACACTACAAAAAAGAAGGGCATTACCGAAGGCCAGAAGCCCTCGGAAACAGCCCAAAACCGTCGGTAAAAGGTAATTACCGAAGGCTTATCGACGGCCAAAGAGCCCTCGGTAAATCTCTTGTCGCTAACATTTACCGAGGGCTTTCGCCCTTCGGTAATTACCGAGGGCCAAAAGCCTTCGGTAATTACCGAGGGCCAAAAGCCTTCGGTAATTACCGAGGGCTTTTGCCCTTCGGTAATTTCCGAAGGGTGAAAAAAAAAAAAACAGGGCGTTGGGCTGCTGCAGAATGTGAGACTCTCTGTAAAGTCGCGCCCGACGCCCCCTTTGTCGCGCCTGGGCGTGAGACTCTCTATATCACTTCTTCCTCACTTCTCATTACAACCATCTCCTAAATATAGCTAACTTATGAGCATATTCTATGCTTCTATCACCCAAGTACAAAACCCAATGAGAAAATAAATACTTCTCCATACATAAATTCACCTAATAAAATCTCTTTCATAACTATAAAATATCAAACGTATATATCTAATATAATACGTTTATAACCTACATAATATAATATCTTTAACAATAAATAATAAAATATCATTCTTAAATCTCTTTAATATAATACGTATATAAAACCTACCTAATATAATATAACGTACTTGATATAATATCATTCATAAATAATAAAATATCATATAGAAAAACTAATCATTCACGTATATTTATCAGTAGCATCCAAATAACCCAACTGATAACCAATTACTATTACACTATAAACCTGTTATATGCATTAGCTTTCAAAGATTTATATAAAAACAATATCACGTTAAAGCCTCTAAAAACAACTTTTACTGCAAGAGTATATAGCATCCTTACAAAAGACCTAGGATGAATCACGTAAAACATGCCAAACAATGCAGAGAAAATGTGTGCACTGGTATATATAAAAAAACACAGGTAACAGTACAACCCAGAAGAAATGACTAAAATTTCTAATGTTCTTCCATTTTATCCTTTTCCACGCCCTAACTTTCTTCCATTTTATTAACTGGGGGACTAATAGATTGAGACACATACTCATTATTTTCCTGGTTGAGTGGATGTCCCGGTGCATCATCCTCCTTATCAAGGTCAAAAACTATAGTTTCTTTCTGTATCTGTGAATTAAGGAATATAAAATACAAACTCAATGATAATATAAAAATATATAAGAGCAAGCAACTTATCAATTCCAGGTGGCCAGTTGATCAAAAGGAAAACTAAAGTTGAACACAACCATCCAACCAACCAACTATTAAAGCATCTGGGCTAGTTTGGTATAGCCTTAGAAATGATATGCAAAATACAGGGACGAGGTTTATATAATTGCTTGAAAAAACACATAAGATTTTTCACCCACAATTTTAAGGGTATACCTGACTCAATAATGATATTTGAGCTATTATGATCATTTACAACAGTATCAACTTCTTCCACTTTCTCTTCGTGATCAGAAATGTCAGGGCTGTTTTCACCAGAATCATCATTGGACGAAATCTCAGCAAATCTGGTCCAACAAAAGAACTAAATGAATAGGATATTCAGTCAAGATTTGCTACAAGTTTTACTCATGTCAGATATTAGAATGGTCAAACAAAAACAAATAAGCATAATGTTTATCGTAATGTAATTTGAATAGGATATTCTTGTTGATGATCAAAATCCCAAAACCATAGGCCTTTCCTGATGTAATTTGAATAAGAACAGATAAGCATAATGTTTATCAAAATTTTTATCATAGATAACATAAAAATAATAAATGGATGTAAGGAATACTACTGATGGGAGATGTCGATTGTCGGCTCTTAAATAAATCTTAGTACCTCAAAGAATTAGTTGTTGACTCTTCACTAAATGATACCCTACATTCAACCAAAAATAATAATAATAATAACAAAACAACAATAATAATAATAAAAGATTGTTTGCATCCGCCCAATGCTTCTCTTTGCACTGCAGAATCCTCTTTTCTCTGTCATGTAAACACAAACCAATCTTCTCAACATACTTCCTAACTTGCAATTCATAATCAAGGAAAGACCAACATCAACTTGCGAATAGCAAATTGAACTTGTATTAGCACATGGAAAACCACACAAAACTAATTTCTTGTGACCTCAAAAACAGTAAAATCAGCATAAAGTTTATATAAAAGTTGAATAGTCTTGTGTCTGAGTAACAATTACACTAAAATATAAGTTAGAACTTGACATGTTTGAAAATTCTGAATACACATTCTCAAAGTATAAAAGGCATGACAACACTTTGTTGGAAAATGAAAACTTTGAAGGCAAATCCAAATGCAATACATATTAAACCAGAAAATTGGTGAAGTTCTATGTTCTGACCTTCTTCTGGTTATGCAGAGTTTGACAAATTTATAGGAAAAAAGTAAAGAAAGTAGCTAAAGGATAGTTAATTTTGAGAATGAATGAGAGAAAAGTTTATGAAACTTTGAGGGAGAAAAGTTTATGAAACTTTGAACATAAGTGCTCCACAATAAACCAGGCATCTCAATATTGCGGACAACCTCTCCCAGCTTCTTCATGTCGGTCTCATCATCCCAAGGCTTGACATCGAGTAGGACAGAAGACTTGCCACCTATACAACGTCATTCAGTTACAGTTTCCAACAATTTCAGCAATGAAGTAAAATCTAGAGATAAGAAAAAGCCCCTGTATGTGACAAGTTCTCATAAATTTCAACCATTGTTCTACTATATAGCAACATGCCTAGTTTCTAAGTTTCCCAAATAGCAAGACAATTTTACTTGAATTAAAAAAAGTCCAGAACAGCTTCCATCAATATTTTAGTTATGGGAAATGTTTCATGGACAAGAAATTACTGTCACCATGCTCTTAAGAAAGCTTACTCTCTTTTATCTTGGCAGGCTTTTTAAACCAGTGGTGGTGAGCGCAACTTTGGATTGTGCGAGAAGATAAACCCTAAATCAGAACAACTTTGGCATCGCCTCCGTTTTCTTCTATGGCGCTTTTCGTGTCTTGGAGGATCTGTTCCTCGAAAAAGTAGAACGCCTCTCAGACCATCGGATTCCTCTCCTTCCTTCGCATCCCTCGCCACTGCCATTCCAACTGTCTGCACATGAGTCCAAGCAAGGAATCATTGGATTTGATGGTCTCCCAATCTCTAAGAGAAGCGCGCGAGGGAGGGTGGGGTTCTAAGGGAAAGCCCAGATCACTAACACTTTCTTCCCCCAACCTCTTCACGTCACGACATCACCCCTGACGCAGCGACAACACCTCCTCACGCCGCCAAAGGACCGTCGTGAACAAACCCTAAGAGAAGCACCGTCCACAATGGAAGCCGTCACGTCAATGCCTCCGTCCTTCAACCCCACACACTTTTGGAGAATGGAGAGGAGCTCGAGAACGTCCAATGGCGATGGCGGAACCGTAATACACAAGTGGGGTTCAATGGTGCTTTCAAACTCTGAACGAGAGAAGGAGACAGAGATTACATGGGGGAGAGGGGAGTGAACTCAAATGGAGGGCAGGTTGCTTTCGCGAATACGAATTTTGGGAAAATGGAAGAGGGAAATCCCAATTCCTGATTTCAATATGTCCATGCCTGTACCGATGTCCAAACACCTTCGGTAAATTAGTTGCCCATTATCGACGGGCACAGGCCGTCCATAATAACCATTTTCATTGACCTTCGGTAAAGCCTTCGGTAATTCATCTTTACCGACGGCTCAAGTGACCTTCGGTATTAATCCTTCGGTAAATAAGACATTTCTTGTAGTGAGAGTTATGTGAGGAGTTCAAAATTCATCATCTTAATTCTTCTCCTTATAGTCCAAAGATGAATGGGGCAGTGGAGGCTGCTAACAAAAATATCAAGAAGATTGTGCAGAAGATGGTGGTCACATATAAGGATTGGCACGAAATGCTTCCTTTTGCTTTACATGGTTATCGCACTTCTGTACGAACATCGACTGGGGCAACGCCTTTCTCGCTGGTATATGGAATGGAAGCAGTACTTCCGTTTGAAGTGGAAATTCCGTCCTTACAAGTTTTAATGGAAACCCAATTAGAAGAGGCTGAATGGGTTCAAGCTCGTTTTGACCAGCTCAATCTCATTGATGAAAAAAGATTAACAACAGTATGCCATGGACAATTGTACCAAAGAAGAATGAAGAAGGCATTTGACAAAAAGGTACGCCCAAGAGAATTTCATGAAGGTGAGCTGGTGTTGAAGAAGATTCTACCTATACAAAAGGATCATAGAGGCAAATGGACTCCAAATTATGAAGGGCCATTTGTAGTGAAGAAAGCATTTTCTGGTGGGGCACTGATTCTCACGAGAATGGACGGAGAGGAGTTACCATTGCCAGTTAATTCTAATGCAGTAAAAAAGTTTTACGCATAATGATTCCGTGATAGTGGTTGCTATTAAAGGGATGTTGATATTATCTTTAAAGCTTATTGTACTCTGTGTTTTTTTCACTAAATAAAGTTCACGTGATTTCATTCATATTTTGGTTGTTTGCATTCCATCTGAAATATTACATGTCACGCTGAGCTGTTAAGTAGTCAAGTGAAAATGAAAATGAAAATAAGTAAACGCGTGTTGATAAAAGCATCACAGGTATATCAGGTTGGCGAGCTCGGTCCTAGAGGATGTCGAAAAAGGAAAAACGAAAAAAGAAAAAAAAAAAGGTTACATGTTGAGTTTGTTGTTAATATAGTTGTCAAGGACATAGTATTTTCGAAAAAGTTTTGAAAAATACCGTTGGTGAGTACTTCCCTGATTCAAGGTTTTGGGAGTAACCGGTGTTCTTTTCTTGATAAAGCATCTGCATTCACATTACTTGAACCCTAATTTTTTCGTTTCCCGTAAGATGAAGGATTTCGCCATACGCCTAATATTGGGGCAGTTTTCATTATGTTACATATCACCGATAATCCGTTGATCAGGGAGATATATATATATATAAAAAAAAAAGAAAGAAAGAAGGAGAAAACAAAGGAAACAAAGCAAAGGAAAAATGAAGTGGATGTGTCAAACACTACATAGTTTTGTTTTAGGTTTAAATTCAAGAGAAAGTCAAACAAACAAGATTCAGAGTGACGTGTGGCCATTTTTCGTTATCCAATCGTCAAAAGCAGTTCATCCAATTGCACCCCTTTTGAGCCAAAATTCATAATTGTTTTCATCACCCTAGACAAGAATCATTAGCATATCGACGTCAACTTAAAAAGATACATCATAAGCATATCGACGTCAACTTAAAAAGATACATCATGACATAACATCATCTAAGAGGAAGCGAGGAGAATTGTTTGCAAAATCTTCATGTTTAACTCGGCATTTAT
The DNA here is from genome assembly GCF_029865625.1 of Vigna umbellata. Lineage (NCBI taxonomy): Eukaryota > Viridiplantae > Streptophyta > Magnoliopsida > Fabales > Fabaceae > Vigna > Vigna umbellata. Next base: position 50,463,112 of record NC_142173.1, on the reverse strand, counting down.
CAACTTTTCAAAGCTACAAATCAAGGTTTTAGTTTTCTGTTATCGGCCCTCTGCGTGGCAATGGTCGGATTTAAATTTCTGTTCTGTGAGTTTGGCCCTCTGCGAGGCAATGGTCAAATCCAGGTTTTAGTTTTCTGTTATCGACCCTCTGCGTGGCAATGGTCAGATTTAAATTTCTGTTCTGTGAGTTTGGCCCTCTGCGAGGCAATGGTCAAATCCAGGTTGTAGTTTTTTGTTATCGGCCTTCTGCATGGCAATGGTCGGATTTCAATTTCTGTTCTGTGAGTTTGGCCCTCTGCGAGGCAATGGTCAAATCCAGATTTTAATTTTCTGTTATCGGCCCTCTGCATGGCAATGGTCGAATTTAAATTTTTGTTCTGTGAGTTTGGCCCTCTGCGAGGCAATGGTCAAATCCAGGTTTTAATTTTCTGTTATCGACCCTCTGCATGGCAATGGTCGGATTTAAATTTATGTTCTGTGAGTTTGGCCCTCTGCGAGACAATGGTCAAGTCCAGGTTTTAGTTTTTTGTTACTGATATTTTACTTGACATTGGTCGTTTGGCATCGTGACTTGAACCATTTTGTTTGTTTTCTTTCATGATTGAAACCCGGACAAAATTAGTGTTTTTATCTTTACTTAGCTTTACTTAAATAATACGAAAAGATTAAATTTTCATATTATTTAGTAATATCTAAGTAAAGAGGGGCAGTTGTCAACACTCAATTTTGTCCGGGTTGAAAAAATGTGTTTTTATTGGTTTTTTTTAATTTTATTTTACCTTTTTGTTTTATTCTGTTTTTATGTATTTAGATTTTTGCTTTTAATTCAATTTCTATTTTTCTTATCTTCAATTTGTTTTAATAGAGTTAATTAATCAAAATAACTAAAAAATTGAAAAATAAAATTAAAACTGAAAATAATTAAAAATAAAATAAAATTGAAAAAAATAATAAAAAAAATAATAAAATAGAAAACGTGGAAAAGGGCGCGTATGGGAAGCATGTCGGAAGGAGGGGGACCAGGTGGTTACAAGAGAATATTTTCCAAGATTTTGGGGAGGGAGGATTTTGTTGGATCAGGGAGAGAAAAAAGGAGGAGGAGCACACACACGGGGACCATCATTTTTGGGAATCATCATCCAGATTCATCATTGGCACCGGCAGAGAAAACGAAAGGCTAGAGGAGGTCACCGGATACAGAGCGATAGCAGCAGCCGTAGCAGCAGGTAAGTCTCTGGTTCATCTGTACATCCAGACTCATCATGAACGCTTACTGCATAACTGTTTCTTATGCTTATTCCATCATGAATGCTTTTCCTCTGAACATCATGAGTTGCCTCATCACCAACCTCCCCTTCCATTCATTCTCTGTTTCACCACGTTCCCTCTCTCCTTCCTAACTCTCACGCTCACGGCCAATCTCAACAAACCAAATCCAAAACCCATTGCACAATCGAAGAAGGAGGGGATGAGCTGGAGCGACGGCCGACGATGATCTCGGCGGTGAAAGGCGGAGAGCTCGACGAAGAAGAGGCGGCCTATGTGTTTGAACTGGCGGAGACGAACCCCTCCCTGGGTTGCTGGTGTCGGAGAGAGCAGACAAGAGCAAGGAAGCAGTGGCGCGGTATGGCGCGGCGTGGCGCGGTGGATAGATGGAGAGAGACGATGACATGGTAGCTGGTCCGTAGAGGTAGTGATACGGTGGCCACCTTCGTTGCGGTGGCTAGCCTGGTCCGCGGTAGTCAATCGGAAGAAGACGTGGTCGTTGAGTGACAGAGGTAAGTGTCTCTGAACCCTTTTGATCAGAGAGAAGGAAGCATTGGTCTCATTTGAGAGGAACGGCGTGAATGAGTGAATGAGAATGGGAAGGCGGAACCCCTAGGAGAATTCTAGGTTAGAAACTACCCCTGTGGGCCAAGCCCAGAATTGAACGAACGAGCGCTCGTTATCCAAACAAACGAGCGCTCGTAAAACTTAAGCCTTTTCCGACCGTTCGCTCAGCCTTCTCCCAAAAGAGCGCTCGTTATTCAAACGAACGAGCGCTCGTTAAACTTAAGCCTTTTCCGACCGTTCGCTCAGCCTTCTCCCAAAAGAGCGCTCGTTATTCAAACGAACGAGCGCTCGTTAAACTTAAGCCTTTTTCGACCGTTCGCTCAGCCTTCTCCCTAAAGAGCGCTCGTTATACAAACGAACGAGCGCTCGTTTAACTTAAGCCTTTTCCGACCGTTCGCTCAGCCTTCTCCCAAAAGAGCGCTCGTTATTTAAACGAACGAGCGCTCGTTAAACTTCAGCCTTTTTTCGACCGTTCGCTCAGCCTTCTCCCAAACGAACGCTCGTTATCCAAACGAACGAGCGTTCGTTAAACTTCAGCCTTTTTTCGACCGTTCGCTCAGCCTTCTCCCTAACGAGTGTTCGTTATCCAAACGAACGAGCGTTCGTTAGCCTTAAGCCTTTTCGACCGTTCGCTCAGCTTTCTCCCTAATGAGCGTTCGTTATCCAAGCTTTTCGACTGACCGTTCGACATTATTTTATTTTTATTTTGGTACCCCCATTTTTTATTATTTAATTATTCATTTGCCTTTTTATTTATCTTATTTCATTTCATTTTTATTTTATTACTTTATTTTATTTATTTCTTTTAAATATCCACTTATTTCAAAATATATATATATATATAATAAGTTTACTTATATACACATATAAAATAGAAAATTACAAAAATTTGTTTGAAAGGTTAAGCACACGTGTGACCGCTCGCGTCGTCCTTGTGTTAAAAACCTTTTCTTCTTTCTTATAAAAATTATTACAAAAATATTTAAAGGTTTAAGCGCACATGTGACCGCTCGCGTCGTCCTTGTGCTAAAAACCTTTTCTTCTTCTTTAAATAAATTTACAAAAAAATACTTTTTGAAGGTTAAGCACACGTGTGACCGCTCGCGTCGTCCTTGTGCTAGAAACCTTTTCTTCTTTTCTTAAATAAAATTTCAAAAATATGTTTTAAAGGTTGAACACTCGTGTGATCGCTCGCATCGTCCTAGTGTTCAATACCTTTCTCTCTTATTTGTGTAATTTTAAATAAGGGTATGGGTGCTCGTGCGATCGTCCGCATCAGCCTAGCACTCAATACTCTCAAGTCTTCCTAAATAAGTAGATAACGGTATGAGTGCTCGTGTGATCGTTCGCATCGTCCTAGTGCTTAATATCGTTATTTCTCTTTCAAAAAATAATTAAAAATATTTAAATATCATTCTAAAGGTATGAGTACTCGTGCGACCGTCCGCGTCGGCCTAGTATTCATTACCTTCTTTTTCTCGAAAAATATTAAAAACATAAAATCTTCAAAAATTAAAAATATCTGGCTTTTTTTAAAACAACAAACCGTCTTTCAAGCAAGAACTACGTAACCCTGATTTCTCATTCCGAATGAGAATACGTAGGAGCGAGGTCAATCCTCGTCGGGCCCAAAAAACTAAAAAATATATTTTGTTTATTTAGAATTTTATTTTAGGGGATAGTTAAACATTTTGAAAACCACATCATATTCGTGCATTTAGTTAAAGGTACTGCCTTAGGGCAGGCGTTGTGGGGTGCTAACACCTTCCCCACGCGTAACCGACTCCTGAACCCAGAGTCTGGTTTTCGTGGACCGTGCTTTATTCTTTTTATGGTTTTTCCGTAGTTTCCCAGAATAAACTATGGTGGCGACTCCAAAATCTCTTTTCGGAACCCGTTTCTTTTTGGATCGTCGTCCCGTCGCGATTCCGGTTGCGACAGATGGCGACTGCACTGGGGACCTTTAGAGAGTCGAGCCATTTAATTAGATGCGCGAATTCGATGTGGTTTTGCTTATGTGTTTTTCTTTCCCTTTTCTCTATCTGTGCTTGATATTTGGAATAACTGCAATAACTGTTGAATATTGAAACCTAGGGTAGATAATATGTTTATATCTGCCTGGGAATTTTTCTGGTTGTTTTGCAGGTGAGGGTTTAGGTGTGCATAATTTTCTCCCTTCACACACACACTTTCGGCATATCATGAGTGGGGCCCTATACCCGGGTCTGAGCGTAGCTTAGAATTAGAGGAGTTGTGTAGCGGTGTCACTCTGGGATGTACTTCCTGTTTGGCTATCGTGAGAACTCCAGCTAGAGTCTGTTTTCTTCATATGTGTTTCCACACCTAGTTGATTACTCGACTGTTGTGGAGATGCTATGAAGGGGACCATAGCTCTAGTGACCTTTGACTTTTAGGTTCAGGGAATCATCCTTGTGAGATTGCATATACTTGACCTTGAACTCCAAGCAGTGAACCTTTGGTAGGGCACGATGGGAGTAATATGTACTTCTGTAACCCTCACGCTGTTCATTTTTTTTTATGATATTACATTTCATACCATGCATGTGCTTTGTTTCGTCATGTTGTTTTATTATCATGCATCATATTCATACATCATTTAGTAACATGTTAATTTTAAAGGAAATCACAGGTACCTACTTGACTTCATACGAGATGGATGTTAACACAAGATCCGATGCCACACGGCAAACCGACTCTTCCGATTTAAGAAAGAAGTATAGTCTAAGGACCCATGTTGGAAATTTGACCAGGCTAATAAACTTGGGCAAAAGGCTTAAAACTATAAAAAGAGAAACCTTTCAGAGAAGATATGGAAATTTGTTGAATTTAATGGAGGTTGAAGTACAAATACCCGCTATCACAGCCTTGGCACAATATTATGATTCTCCGCTTCGATGTTTCACATTTCAAGACTTTCAGTTGGCGCCAACTATAGAGGAGTTCGAGCATATCTTGGGTTTGCCACTGGAGGGCACCACTCCCTATCAACATTTAGAGCATCATGCCTCTATACCCACCATTGCTGCCATCATGAAATTACATCCCAAGGAGATTGAAGACAGGATGATGATGAGGAATCAATTGCATGGGTTATCACAGGGATATCTGGAGCAGTATTTACATCACCTGGCTGATAAAGAGGATTGGGAAACTTTCATGGATGTATTAGCCCTCACCATATATGGCATTGTCTTGTTTCCCAAAATAGAAGAATTCGTGGATTACACCGCAATAGACGTCTTCGTGGCGAGTAAAACCAGATCAGAGAATCCTGTAACAGCAATTCTTGCGGATGTTTATGGGACCTTGAGTTTTTGCCATGAGAGAAAGGGAAAGAAGATTCTTTGTTGTCTACCGGCGTTGTATACATGGATGACAGCGCGCGTGTTTAAGGAAATGGTCGACATTAAGAGTCTATCGGAGACTTTGTCACACCAAGGGCTTAAAGGTAAAGGAGGAAACGATTGGGCCCGATTCCTTGCTGGCTTGAGCGAAAGAAGTATAAAATGGCGCCTTCCTTGGCTCGGAAATAAACTGGCTATACAGCATTGTGGTAGTTTTCCTAATGTGCCTCTCATAGGTGCCCGGTACTGTATCAATTACAACCCCCTTTTGGTGCAAAGACAATTTGGGCATCCTATAAAAGGGGCACCTTCATCAGATTACCTTGCTACCCTATTCATTTATTACGAAGACGGGCATTTCATCGAATTGTTAAGAAAGGTTAAAAGCGCCTGGGAAAATGTTGTTCGAGCAGAGAAGGACTTGAGGGATGGAATAGTGGATAGCAGGGTTAGTTATCACACCTGGATTCTGGAGAGAGTGAAAGTAGTCAAATTGCCTTTCAAGCCAATCAAAGATCAATCAGCTAGTGAAGGACCATCCCAAGCCCCAGAAAATGAAGAGGTGCAACAATTGAAGGCTGAGATGGAGAAATTGAAGGTGAGAAATGCTAGGTTGGAAAACGAGTTACAAAGGGCGCGTAATGATCTTGTGGATATGAGAAGTGATAATGAAGAAAAGTCGCGAGCTTATGAAAACATTGTCAAAAGCCAGAAGGCTGAGAGGGATTACACATTTCGAGTGAAACAGGATCTAGCGGCTGCAAGTAAGGAATTATCCATGAGGGTAAATGAGAAGAAGGTGGCTTTAGAAGAGGGAAAGCAATGGAAGCACCTCTCTTGGTGCCAACTCTTCTCGGATCTTCATGTCAACCAAATCCAAACGCGCATTCACTCCATCTTTTGTTTTTCCCTGGATGTTTAGTAGTGTACCAATCAAGCTACCACAGACATTTTTCTCAACATGCATGACATGTATGCAATGTTTAACATCTAACTTTGACCAATATGGAAGATCGAAGAATATTGATTTCTTCTTCCAAGGGGTCGTTACAGAAGACTTCTTCGACGTTTTCCCAAATATATGATGTACTCTATTAACTTTCTCAGGAACTTCAAGTACAGTAAGTGGACTGGGTGGATTGTCTTTCTCTTGTTCTCCATTGAATGCTTTCTTTAACCTTTGATACGGATGATTAGATTGTAAAAATCGTCGATGACGCATATACACTGTCTTCCTTCCGTGTTTTAATTGTTGAGCTGTAGTGTTTTCTTCACATATAGGACATGCTTTATGACCCTTCACACTGTACCCCGACAAATTATCGTAAGCTGGGAAGTCATTAATGGTGCAAAATAACATGGCATGCATCATGAAAGTTTCTGAAGCAAAGGCATCAAATATTTCAACCCCATCAACCCACAACAACTTCAAGTCTTCAACTAGTGGCCTTAGATAAACATCGATGTCATTTCCAGGCTGCTTTGGACCAGATATCAACATTGACAACATCATGTACTTTCTTTTCATGCACAATCCAGGAGATAAGTTGTAAATTATCAGTATAACGGGCCAACAACTGTGATTGGTACTTAAATTACCAAATGGATTCATTCCATCAGTAGATAAGCCAAACCTAAGATTTCTACATTCTTCACCAAATTGGGGGAATTCTTGATCAATAATTTTCCATTGCTTTGAATCTGCTGGATGACGAAGCAGCCCATCAGTTGTTCTCTCATCTGCATGCCATCTTAGGTTTCTAGCGTCTTTGGGATTCGCGAACAAACGCTTAAGTCTGGCAACTAGTGGAAGGTACCAAACTACTTTCAAAGCAAAACCATTCTTTTCTGTGTGACCACCATCTTCACTGTTGTTTTTTGACTTGTATCGTGATAACCCACACTTTGGACACTTTATCAAAACTTCATTCTCATTCCTATATAATATGCAATCATTCGGACATGCATGTATCCGTTTATATTCCATACCCATCGGACAAAGAATTTTTTTTGCATCATAATTACGATTGGGTAACGTATTTCCATCTGGCAGCATTTCATTCAACAACGACAACAATTCTGTAAAACTCTTATCACTCCATCCATTGCTCGCCTTTAAATTTATGAGCCTTAACACCGCTGACAACCGTGTGAACTTAGTTGAACCCGCATACAAAGGAGTCTCCGCATCAGTGGACATCGTTTCATACACATGTGCTTGGGCAAAAGCTTCTGCACCAACATCGCGGATCATGTCCTCTAAGTTGTCTTCTTCTGCTTGATCTTCCATATCCATTGTGGAATCATAAACATTTTCAGTTGGAGAGACAGTTGGAAAGTCTGTTAATTCGCCATGCCATATCCATGTTGTATAACTTCGTATGAAACCATCACAGATAACATGTTCCCAAATATCACTTGCGTTCAACTTCCTCCCATTCAAACAGTTCACACAGGGACATCTGAACTTCACTTCATTATCACCACTTGTACTTGCATTACGTTGCGCAAACTCTATAAATTCTTCTACCCCTCTCTCGTACTCAGTGCTGATGCGTGGTAAATTAATCCACCCTTTATCCGTACGCATCTTGACTGAAATTGTTTACACAATTTCAATAATCTTGAATGATCACTTTGATCGTGTTTGTATTCAAGGTTTGACCCTATCCCATTCAAGAAGATTCACTTTTTTTAGTTTATTAAACATATCAATTTTAAACAACATATCTCATATTTCACGAAATTTTGCCAGCATTTCGCATTGGTCTTCAGGTTACACGAAATGAAAGTTATTATAAATCACAATCAAATATGCACCCGAAGATCAATACAAAACACACCGACAAATTTTCGTGAAATTTAAGAAATGTATATTAAAATTGATATGTTATAATAAACTATGAAAAAGTTATTACTCTTCTTAAACTGTCCAACCGGACAATTCAAGATTCAATACTGTAAATTATTATTACCATCTCCTCTATTTTCATTTGTAAAAAGTATGTTTGTTCAAAAAATCTGGAGATAGTAAATAATTTTTGTATTGAATCTCAAACGGGAAACTAAGGCTAATTCACAACTACAATATATATTCAAGCAAACAAATAATTACATATGCAACATGTAATATATTCAACCAAACAATATATTCAACCAAGAGTAAATAATGTCATTTCAATTAACTTTAGGGTTTAGATACTTGAGTTTATTTCACTTGTTTACAACATGTTTATCAAACCTTATTTGAATATTGTTTAAATTAACGTATCTCCCTTCCTTCCATCTAAAACCCAACACGTCTTTTTTTTTAAATTTCTTTCTTGTTATTTATTCTAAACTAAACTTACCAAACCTTAACTCTCTCTTTTTTGTCTACTTTTCATAATTTTTATCTACACCAAATGCGTTCAATTGGTCTCAAAATCTATCAATCTTGTTATTTTTTTATGTCTTATATTTTGTTAACTACCTTGAGTTACACTCTTTGAATCAATTCCTTGAAAAATAAATAAGTGTTAGGCTTAGAACCAATTAATCATCCCAAATTTCCAGCCTTCAAAGTTTGTTGAAACTCAGCTTTTATTTATCTAAACTAAACAATCTACAATTCAACGTGTCAATCACTACACTATACATTTCTAAATTAACTTGGAATAGTGTGTAACACACTACTTATCCTAACAATCCAACTCCCAAACAGCCAATACACTGCCAACAACAAACAGCCAATACACACAACCAATACATACACTGCCAACAAAATTAAAAAAATCAACTCAACCAATACATACAATTTGATTCTCCTCCAGAAACAACAATTATTATCAGCAAGAAACAACAATTATTATCAGCAAAAACACAATCAACTAACCTCAATGTAGACAGGAAGAATGAAACAGTGTTGGAGGCAGTACCGGCGGAGGCAGCAGTGGCGGAGGAAGCACCGGCAGGCGAGAGCAGTGGCAGTAGTGGCGGAGACCGGCGACGCACCAATGGCAGCAGCAGTGGCGGAGGAAGCACCGGCAGGCCAACGGTGGCGCGTAGGTGAAGGGAGGAGGCGCGACCAACAACGAGGACGAGCAACACTGAATGCGCGAGCACTGGCAGCAGTAGTGGCGGAGGTACACCGGCGAGGCACCAATGGAGTGACGACGAAGGGAGGAGGCGCGCCCAAAAACGACGACGAGTAGTGGCACTACAAGGACGAAAACCGGCGAGAAAACTGGTAGCAAAGCGGTTCTGTGGCGAGGAAAGTGAAGAAAAAACAGGTACGAGGAAGAAGAAGAAGCTGTCGCGATTTGAAAATATGAAATTGAGATACTACCTCGGTTACTCCCACAACCGAGACCCTAGGCGTAGCAGTAGTTGAACAGGCACGTAGCAGCAGTTGGACAGGCGTAGCAGCAGTTGTGGCAGGTGGTT